>NW_027618696.1:0-64091 GCF_964187855.1 Myxine glutinosa
GGAAACCACTTTTGCACTTGTATTAGTGTGGAAAAAACACTTTTTGCACTTGTGATAGTGTTGAAAAACCACTTTTCGCACTTGTGTTAGTGTTGAAAAACCACTTTTCGCACTTGTGTTGGTGCAGGAAACCACTTTTGCACTTGTATTTGTGTGGAAAAACCACTTTTCGCACTTGTGTTAGTGTTGAAAAACCACTTTTCGCACTTGTGTTAGTGTTGAAAAACCACTTTTCGCACTTGTGTTATTGTTGAAAAACCACTTTTCGCACTTGTTTTGGTGCAGGAAACCACTTTTGCACTTGTATTAGTGTGGGAAAAACACTTTTCGCACTTGTGTTGGTGTTGAAAAACCACTTTTCGCACTTGTGTTAGTGTTGAAAACCACTTTTCGCACTTGTGTTGGTGCAGGAAGCCACTTTTGCACTTGTATTAGTGTGGAAAAACTACTTTTCGCACTTGTGTTAGTGTTGAAAAACCACTTTTCGCACTTGTGTTAGTGTTGAAAAACCACTTTTCGCACTTGTGTTGGTGCAGGAAACCACGTTTGCACTTGTATTAGTGTGGAAAAACACTTTTCGCACTTGTGTTAGTGTTGAAAAACCACTTTTCGCACTTGTGTTAGTGTTGAAAAACCACTTTTCGCACTTGTGTTGGTGCAGGAAACCACTTTTGCACTTGTATTAGTGTGGAAAAAACACTTTTTGCACTTGCGATAGTGTTGAAAAACCACTTTTCGCACTTGTGTTATTGTTGAAAAACCAATTTTCGCACCTGTGTTAGTGTTGAAAAACCACTTTTCGCACTTGTGTTAGTGTTGAAAAACCACTTTTCGCACTTGTGTTGGTGCAGGAAACCACTTTTGCACTTGTATTAGTGTGGAAAAACCACTTTTCGCACTTGTGTTAGTGTTGAAAAACCACTTTTCGCACTTGTGTTGGTGCAGGAAACCACTTTTGCACTTGTATTAGTGTGGAAAAAAACTATTTTTGCACTTGTGATAGTGTTGAAAAACCACTTTTCGCCCTTGTGTTAGTGTTGAAAAACCACTTTTCGCACTTGTGTTAGTGTTGAAAAACCACTTTTCGCACTTGTGTTGGTGCAGGAAACCACTTTTGCACTTGTATTAGTGTGGACAAAAACACTTTTTCCACTTGTGATAGTGTTGAAAAACCACTTTTCGCACTTGTGTTAGTGTTGAAAAACCACTTTTCGCACTTGTATTGGTGCAGGAAACCACTTTTGCACTTGTATTAGTGTGGACAAAAACACTTTTCGCACTTGTGTTATTGTTGAAAAACCACTTTTCGCACTTGTGTTAGTGTTGAAAAACCACTTTTCGCACTTGTGTTAGTGTTGAAAAACCACTTTTCGCACTTGTGTTGGTGCAGGAAACCACTTTTGCACTTGTATTAGTGTGGAAAAACCACTTTTCGCACTTGTGTTAGTGTTGAAAAACCACTTTTCGCACTTGTGTTGGTGCAGGAAACCACTTTTGCACTTGTATTAGTGTGGAAAAAACTATTTTTGCACTTGTGATAGTGTTGAAAAACCACTTTTCGCACTTGTGTTAGTGTTGAAAAACCACTTTTCGCACTTGTGTTAGTGTTGAAAAACCACTTTTCGCACTTGTGTTGGTGCAGGAAACCACTTTTGCACTTGTATTAGTGTGGACAAAAACACTTTTTGCACTTGTGATAGTTTTTTTTTTTTTTTTTTTTTTTTTTTTTGTATACAATATCGAGGCTCGTGAAAGAGCGAACATTAATCACACAGAAAGACAAACCGACACATAAAACATATAACATAGGGAGCGGTAGACAAGATGGGGAGAGAGGGGGAAGGACACAAACACAACATTTGAGAGCAGGGACCGAGAGACATGGAGACATCGAGAGATCTGAGAGAGGGCGAGGGCTTTGGGGGGGGGGGCGTGGGAAGGGGGCAGTGGGAGAGGTATAAAACATATGGACACTGCCAGGACTTCCAGGAAAGAAGTTGGAATTTCAAACAAGGTGGATCTGGGGTGAATTAGCGGGGGTAGAAAAGATCAAGGTTTTGGATGGGGGAAGATAAGAGATGGTGGTGAACAGCTGTTTTAAAGACCTGGAGGGAGGAGTGGGATTGAAGGGAGTGAGGGAGTTTGTTCCAGAGGCGGGAGAAAAGAGGAATGAAAGAGTGAAGGTGAGCGGGAGAGCCGAGATTTCGGCAGTTTAACCATCAGAGGGTTGCTGGCAGATCTTGTGCGACCTGTAGGAATATTTGGGGGACAGAGCACAGAGAGAGCTGGGGGTGCAAGGCCGGAGAGGAGTCGGTAGAAGACAGAAAGACCACCTACCTGCCTGCGGTGAGTGAGTGAAAGGCCCTCAGAGATAGCTTCATCGCGGGAGATTCCAATAATTGTGAAAGCTTTGGTTTCAACAGCGTGAAGCCGAGCTAGGTGTGAGGCAGGAGCACCGGCCCATAGGGGAGAACAGTATTCCATTGAGCTGCAGATGAAAGCCTTGTATGTGGTGAGGAGCTCAGGTGTGCCGAGGAAGGACTTCGCACGACGGAGGATGCCCAGTCGGCGACTGGCTTTGGAGGCCAGCTTGGAAATGTGGTTTTCCCAAGAAAGATCATGGCAGATAGTGAGACCCAAAATCTTGAGCGACAGAACTTCTTGGAGAGGATTGTTGAGAAAGTAGATGGGAGGGTTGTCCAGTCGATCTTTTCGGAGAGACATAGTAAGAGTGTGAGATTTGTCAGGATTGAAAGACATGTTCCACTTGTTTGACCAGTCTGTGATTTTGTCCAGGTCTTCAGAGAGTGAGGGAGGCAGCAGACTGCCGATCTGAGGGAAGAGGAATGGAGCGGCAGAGAGTGGAGTCATCAGCAAAGAGATAGAGAGGATTTTCGAGAG
Organism: Myxine glutinosa; assembly: GCF_964187855.1. Taxonomy (NCBI): domain Eukaryota; kingdom Metazoa; phylum Chordata; class Myxini; order Myxiniformes; family Myxinidae; genus Myxine; species Myxine glutinosa. The sequence continues at coordinate 2,902 of NW_027618696.1, forward strand.
AGTCAGAGAGATCATTGATGAAGACCAGAAAAAGCACGGGGCCCAGAACACTGCCTTGGGGAACTCCAGCCTGAACAGGAAGAGGAGATGAGAGAAACCCATTCAGGGCCACACGTTGACGACGACTAGAGAGGAAGTCCGCCAGCCATGTGTGGAGATTTCCATGGATACCAAAGGAGGAGAGTTTGGTGAGCAGAGCGGGGTGCCAGACCGTGTCGAAGGCACGTGATATGTCGAGGGAGACAGCTCTAATTTCCTGTTTGGCATTGAGGACCTCCATCCATTGTTGAGACAGCAGAAGCAGCATGTCCAGAGTAGAGTGACCTGGTCTGAAACCAAATTGATGATCAGAGATCAAGCCATTGGAGAAGAGGAAAGATTTCATATCAGAAGCAATGATGGATTCCATGACTTTGCTGATAATTGGGAGAAGGCTGATTGGTCTGTAGTTGCTAGGATCTGTTTTTGCACCTTTTTTGTGCAAAGCGGTGATGTTGGCTGATTTCCAAGCAGATGGCAGTTGACCTTGAGCAAAAGAGAGGGTGAAGAGAACAGAGAGAGGGTGAGATAGAGCAGCAGAGCAGGATTTTAGGACCCGTGGGCTGATGCCGTCGGGTCCAGTTGCAGAATCAGAGTCGAGGGTTGACAGAAACTTTTCCACCTTGTCAGGAGGAAAGGACACGGAGTCCAGGAGCAGCAGGGTACGACTGGGTATGGTGGGTACAGAGAGGGATGGGTTTGGGACACAAGATTTAGAGGCAAACACAGAGTTGAGGCATTCAGCTTTTTCACGTGCGGAGTCAGCTGTGTAGCCGTTTGAGGTAAGGGAGGGGATGGAGGGGGAACAAACACCAGAAACGGATTTGACCAGACGCCACCAGGATTTGGAAGAGGGAGACAGATAAGAGAGTTCGGTCTTGAGAACGGAGAGATATTGTTTCCTGGCTCTCCTGAGGGTGGACACACACTTGTTTCGGGCTTTGTGGAAGGAAATGAGATTTCCTTCCGTTGGATTTGCTTTCCAGGAGACGAAGGCAAGTTGTTTCTGGGCAACAGCCTCACCACAAGATTCCGTGTACCATGGACGGGAGGAAGGGTATGACAACTGAAGACGAGATGGGATAAATCTGTGCATGAGAGAGAGCAATTTACTTTGGAAGAATTCCCAGGATGAGTTGATGTCAGAGGTGGTAGAGATGGGAGACCAGTCCAGATGATTGATGGCTGCTTGAAGACCGTGCCAGTTGGCCTGAGTGAAATGCCAGACTCGTCGACGCTGAGCAGGCTCCCTGAGGATGGTCAGAGAGATGTCCACTTTAACAAGGACATGATCAGATGTTCCGATCGGAGCAGAAGAAGAGCAGCAGACATTTTCAGGGAAGTTAGACATAACCAAGTCCAGAAGAGAAGATGTTCCGTTGACTGAGATCCGGGTCGGGAAATTGACAGATTGTGTCAGTCCCAGTGAGTCGCAGAAGTCCTTTGCTGAGGAGCCATGGCTGGTGAGAGAGGTACCCACACCCAGCCAACTGGCATGATGACAGTTGAAATCACCACATATGAGGAAGAGAGAGTTGGGATGAGTAGATAGAAGTTGGTCCATATCATCAGACAGCGAGATGTAGATGGAGTCATCACTGTTTGGTGGACGGTACAACACACATATGAACAAGAGGTGGGAGCGAAGGGGAAGCCGTAGCCAGAGGTATTCCTGGGGGTGAGGTGGAGAGAGTGCAGTGCAGGGCGAGTGAGGAAGAGAGTTTTTGATAAAGATAGCAACCCCGCCTCCAGGACGAGGTTCAGGTCTATCATACCGGAGGAGGGAGTAGCCCGGGAGAGATACTATGGAATCAGAGACATCATAAAGGAGGAAAGTTTCTGTTAAGCAGATCACGTCTGGTTTGACAGAAGCAACCTGTATGGAGAGATCGGTTAAGTTCGAACGAAGGCCCCGGATGTTTGAGGTCCATACCGTTAATGAAGAGGAAGGGTGAGCATCAGATACAGAACAGGGGGGAGGAGGGGTAGGGTAAGATGTGGAAGAGGTGGAAGAGGTAGGGAGAGCTGTTGAAGGTGTGTCAGAGATTTCAGAATAGCTCGGAGAAAGGGAAGGATGGGGCGGACAAAAAGTTTGATGGTGATTGGGTGAGCCACAATGAGGTGTTATTTGAGGAGGGGGAAGAGCGAGGCAGAAGGTTGGGGGAGATGGAGGTGAGAGTTTGAAGGGGGAAGAAGCGGGGAGGACGCTTTGAGGAGGGGGAGTGAGCGGGGGGAAATTGAGAAGCAATGAGGGTGGGGAGATTTGAAGGGGAGGGGTGAGGGGGGAGTTTGGGAGGGAAGGGACAAGGGGAGGGATTTGAAAGGGATGGGATATGGGGGAGATTTGGAGGGGAGGGGTGAGGCAGGAGTCTAGGAGGGGAGGGGCGAGGGGGCGTCTTGGCGGGGAGGGGTGAGGAGGTAGTTTAGGAGGGAGGGGGCAAGGGGGGAGATTTGAAAGGGATGGGTGATGGGGAAGATTTGGAGGGGAGGGGTGATGGGGAAGATTTGGAGGGGAGGGGTTATGGGGAAGACTTGGAGGGGAGGGGTGAGATTGGATTTTTGAAAGTGTACGATTTATGGGAAACGAACATTTATTGCAAAATGAGTTTCTTGTGACCTTCGAGTTAAAAATACGTTTAAGGACGCTGGATGGAGGATGGAGTGCAGGAGAGTTTAGGGAATGTAGAACAAAGGCACTATAGGAGATGGATTTTTTTTTTGGGATGAATTGATTTGGTGAGCAAGTCGAAAGCAGCCTTTTAAAGAAGAAGAAGAAAAAGGTGTTATAAAATATGACGGAATACATAACTTGAGGGGAAAGTGTAAACATTGAAGGTTAATGAGTGAAAACTATCTGGGGAAATGGGGGAGAAAACACGTGGTCGAAGAACGAACGAACGAATAAGAATGAATAAACGAATGAGAACAGAGAAGGAAATTTTTTTTTTTTTTTTTTTTTTGAGTTGAGATTTACACAAGGAAGGAGGCTATGGGTGAAAAGACTGGGAATGCAGAGAACGAAAGTTATTGGATCACAAACGACGGACCACTGAGAGAAAAACAAAGCCTCAAGGTTGTACAGTGCACACTGTACAAGGCCTTGCTCGCGACACGGCAAACAGACGATCAATTTATGAAAGATAAACACCGAGAAACAACCAAAGTTGCACACAATAACTTCACACACCGAAAGATAAATACAGTTTCGACAAAATACAATTGTGAACAGACTTAACTTCGAAAAACGTGGAGACCGTGTGGAGCTTCGAAAATCCCTGCCGCCGTCTCCAAGATCTCGCGAGATCGAGATAGTGTTGAAAAACCAATTTTCGCACTTGTGTTAGTGTTGAAAAACCACTTTTCGCACTTGTATTGGTGCAGGAAACCACTTTTGCACTTGTATTAGTGTGGAAAAACACTTTTCGCACTTGTGTTAGTGTGGAAAAACCACTTTTCGCACATGTGTTAGTGTTGAAAAACCACTTTTCGCACTTGTGTTGGTGCTGGAAACCACTTTTGCACTTGTATTAGTGTGGAAAAAACACTTTTTGCACTTGTGATAGTGTTGAAAAACCACTTTTCGCACTTGTATTAGTGTTGAAAAACCACTTTTCGCACTTGTGTTGGTGCAGGAAACCACTTTTGCACTTGTATTTGTGTGGAAAAACCACTTTTCGCACTTGTGTTAGTGTTGAAAAACCACTTTTCGCACTTGTGTTAGTGTTGAAAAACCACTTTTCGCACTTGTGTTATTGTTGAAAAACCACTTTTCGCACTTGTGTTGGTGCAGGAAACCACTTTTGCACTTGTATTAGTGTGGAAAAACCACTTTTCGCACTTGTGTTAGTGTTGAAAAACCACTTTTCGCACTTGTGTTAGTGTTGAAAAACCACTTTTCGCACTTGTGTTAGTGTTGAAAAACCACTTTTCGCACTTGTGTTAGTGTTGAAAAACCACTTTTCGCACTTGTGTTGGTGCAGGAAACCACTTTTGCACTTGTATTAGTGTGGAAAAAACTATTTTTGCACTTGTGATAGTGTTGAAAAACCACTTTTCGCCCTTGTGTTAGTGTTGAAAAACCACTTTTCGCACTTGTGTTAGTGTTGAAAAACCACTTTTCGCACTTGTGTTGGTGCAGGAAACCACTTTTGCACTTGTATTAGTGTGGACAAAAACACTTTTTGCACTTGTGATAGTGTTGAAAAACCACTTTTCGCACTTGTGTTAGTGTTGAAAAACCACTTTTCGCACTTGTATTGGTGCAGGAAACCACTTTTGCTCTTGTATTAGTGTGGAAAAACCACTTTTCGCACTTGTGTTATTGTTGAAAAACCACTTTTCGCACTTGTGTTAGTGTTGAAAAACCACTTTTCGCACTTGTGTTAGTGTTGAAAAACCACTTTTCGCACTTGTGTTGGTGCAGGAAACCACTTTTGCATTTGTATTAGTGTGGAAAAAACACCTTTCGCACTTGTGTTAGTGTTGAAAAACCACTTTTCGCACTTGTGTTAGTGTTGAAAAACCACTTTTCGCACTTGTGTTAGTGTTGAAAAACCACTTTTCGCACTTGTGTTGGTGCAGGAAACCACTTTTGCACTTGTATTAGTGTGGAAAAAACACTTTTTGCACTTGCGATAGTGTTGAAAAACCACTTTTCGCACTTGTGTTATTGTTGAAAAACCAATTTTCGCACCTGTGTTAGTGTTGAAAAACCACTTTTCGCACTTGTGTTAGTGTTGAAAAACCACTTTTCGCACTTGTGTTGGTGCAGGAAACCACTTTTGCACTTGTATTAGTGTGGAAAAACCACTTTTCGCACTTGTGTTAGTGTTGAAAAACCACTTTTCGCACTTGTGTTGGTGCAGGAAACCACTTTTGCACTTGTATTAGTGTGGAAAAAACTATTTTTGCACTTGTGATAGTGTTGAAAAACCACTTTTCGCCCTTGTGTTAGTGTTGAAAAACCACTTTTCGCACTTGTGTTAGTGTTGAAAAACCACTTTTCGCACTTGTGTTGGTGCAGGAAACCACTTTTGCACTTGTATTAGTGTGGACAAAAACACTTTTTGCACTTGTGATAGTGTTGAAAAACCACTTTTCGCACTTGTGTTAGTGTTGAAAAACCACTTTTCGCACTTGTATTGGTGCAGGAAACCACTTTTGCACTTGTATTAGTGTGGACAAAAACACTTTTCGCACTTGTGTTATTGTTGAAAAACCACTTTTCGCACTTGTGTTAGTGTTGAAAAACCACTTTTCGCACTTGTGTTAGTGTTGAAAAACCACTTTTCGCACTTGTGTTGGTGCAGGAAACCACTTTTGCACTTGTATTAGTGTGGAAAAACCACTTTTCGCACTTGTGTTAGTGTTGAAAAACCACTTTTCGCACTTGTGTTGGTGCAGGAAACCACTTTTGCACTTGTATTAGTGTGGAAAAAACTATTTTTGCACTTGTGATAGTGTTGAAAAACCACTTTTCGCACTTGTGTTAGTGTTGAAAAACCACTTTTCGCACTTGTGTTAGTGTTGAAAAACCACTTTTCGCACTTGTGTTGGTGCAGGAAACCACTTTTGCACTTGTATTAGTGTGGACAAAAACACTTTTTGCACTTGTGATAGTTTTTTTTTTTTTTTTTTTTTTTTTTTTTGTATACAATATCGAGGCTCGTGAAAGAGCGAACATTAATCACACAGAAAGACAAACCGACACATAAAACATATAACATAGGGAGCGGTAGACAAGATGGGGAGAGAGGGGGAAGGACACAAACACAACATTTGAGAGCAGGGACCGAGAGACATGGAGACATCGAGAGATCTGAGAGAGGGCGAGGGCTTTGGGGGGGGGGCGTGGGAAGGGGGCAGTGGGAGAGGTATAAAACATATGGACACTGCCAGGACTTCCAGGAAAGAAGTTGGAATTTCAAACAAGGTGGATCTGGGGTGAATTAGCGGGGGTAGAAAAGATCAAGGTTTTGGATGGGGGAAGATAAGAGATGGTGGTGAACAGCTGTTTTAAAGACCTGGAGGGAGGAGTGGGATTGAAGGGAGTGAGGGAGTTTGTTCCAGAGGCGGGAGAAAAGAGGAATGAAAGAGTGAAGGTGAGCGGAGAGCCGAGATTTCGGCAGTTTAACCATCAGAGGGTTGCTGGCAGATCTTGTGCGACCTGTAGGAATATTTGGGGGACAGAGCACAGAGAGAGCTGGGGGTGCAAGGCCGGAGAGGAGTCGGTAGAAGACAGAAAGACCACCTACCTGCCTGCGGTGAGTGAGTGAAAGGCCCTCAGAGATAGCTTCATCGCGGGAGATTCCAATAATTGTGAAAGCTTTGGTTTCAACAGCGTGAAGCCGAGCTAGGTGTGAGGCAGGAGCACCGGCCCATAGGGGAGAACAGTATTCCATTGAGCTGCAGATGAAAGCCTTGTATGTGGTGAGGAGCTCAGGTGTGCCGAGGAAGGACTTCGCACGACGGAGGATGCCCAGTCGGCGACTGGCTTTGGAGGCCAGCTTGGAAATGTGGTTTTCCCAAGAAAGATCATGGCAGATAGTGAGACCCAAAATCTTGAGCGACAGAACTTCTTGGAGAGGATTGTTGAGAAAGTAGATGGGAGGGTTGTCCAGTCGATCTTTTCGGAGAGACATAGTAAGAGTGTGAGATTTGTCAGGATTGAAAGACATGTTCCACTTGTTTGACCAGTCTGTGATTTTGTCCAGGTCTTCAGAGAGTGAGGAGGCAGCAGACTGCCGATCTGAGGGAAGAGGAATGGAGCGGCAGAGAGTGGAGTCATCAGCAAAGAGATAGAGAGGATTTTCGAGAGAGTCAGAGAGATCATTGATGAAGACCAGAAAAAGCACGGGGCCCAGAACACTGCCTTGGGGAACTCCAGCCTGAACAGGAAGAGGAGATGAGAGAAACCCATTCAGGGCCACACGTTGACGACGACTAGAGAGGAAGTCCGCCAGCCATGTGTGGAGATTTCCATGGATACCAAAGGAGGAGAGTTTGGTGAGCAGAGCGGGGTGCCAGACCGTGTCGAAGGCACGTGATATGTCGAGGGAGACAGCTCTAATTTCCTGTTTGGCATTGAGGACCTCCATCCATTGTTGAGACAGCAGAAGCAGCATGTCCAGAGTAGAGTGACCTGGTCTGAAACCAAATTGATGATCAGAGATCAAGCCATTGGAGAAGAGGAAAGATTTCATATCAGAAGCAATGATGGATTCCATGACTTTGCTGATAATTGGGAGAAGGCTGATTGGTCTGTAGTTGCTAGGATCTGTTTTTGCACCTTTTTTGTGCAAAGCGGTGATGTTGGCTGATTTCCAAGCAGATGGCAGTTGACCTTGAGCAAAAGAGAGGGTGAAGAGAACAGAGAGAGGGTGAGATAGAGCAGCAGAGCAGGATTTTAGGACCCGTGGGCTGATGCCGTCGGGTCCAGTTGCAGAATCAGAGTCGAGGGTTGACAGAAACTTTTCCACCTTGTCAGGAGGAAAGGACACGGAGTCCAGGAGCAGCAGGGTACGACTGGGTATGGTGGGTACAGAGAGGGATGGGTTTGGGACACAAGATTTAGAGGCAAACACAGAGTTGAGGCATTCAGCTTTTTCACGTGCGGAGTCAGCTGTGTAGCCGTTTGAGGTAAGGGAGGGGATGGAGGGGGAACAAACACCAGAAACGGATTTGACCAGACGCCACCAGGATTTGGAAGAGGGAGACAGATAAGAGAGTTCGGTCTTGAGAACGGAGAGATATTGTTTCCTGGCTCTCCTGAGGGTGGACACACACTTGTTTCGGGCTTTGTGGAAGGAAATGAGATTTCCTTCCGTTGGATTTGCTTTCCAGGAGACGAAGGCAAGTTGTTTCTGGGCAACAGCCTCACCACAAGATTCCGTGTACCATGGACGGGAGGAAGGGTATGACAACTGAAGACGAGATGGGATAAATCTGTGCATGAGAGAGAGCAATTTACTTTGGAAGAATTCCCAGGATGAGTTGATGTCAGAGGTGGTAGAGATGGGAGACCAGTCCAGATGATTGATGGCTGCTTGAAGACCGTGCCAGTTGGCCTGAGTGAAATGCCAGACTCGTCGACGCTGAGCAGGCTCCCTGAGGATGGTCAGAGAGATGTCCACTTTAACAAGGACATGATCAGATGTTCCGATCGGAGCAGAAGAAGAGCAGCAGACATTTTCAGGGAAGTTAGACATAACCAAGTCCAGAAGAGAAGATGTTCCGTTGACTGAGATCCGGGTCGGGAAATTGACAGATTGTGTCAGTCCCAGTGAGTCGCAGAAGTCCTTTGCTGAGGAGCCATGGCTGGTGAGAGAGGTACCCACACCCAGCCAACTGGCATGATGACAGTTGAAATCACCACATATGAGGAAGAGAGAGTTGGGATGAGTAGATAGAAGTTGGTCCATATCATCAGACAGCGAGATGTAGATGGAGTCATCACTGTTTGGTGGACGGTACAACACACATATGAACAAGAGGTGGGAGCGAAGGGGAAGCCGTAGCCAGAGGTATTCCTGGGGGTGAGGTGGAGAGAGTGCAGTGCAGGGCGAGTGAGGAAGAGAGTTTTTGATAAAGATAGCAACCCCGCCTCCAGGACGAGGTTCAGGTCTATCATACCGGAGGAGGGAGTAGCCCGGGAGAGATACTATGGAATCAGAGACATCATAAAGGAGGAAAGTTTCTGTTAAGCAGATCACGTCTGGTTTGACAGAAGCAACCTGTATGGAGAGATCGGTTAAGTTCGAACGAAGGCCCCGGATGTTTGAGGTCCATACCGTTAATGAAGAGGAAGGGGGAGCATCAGATACAGAACAGGGGGGAGGAGGGGTAGGGTAAGATGTGGAAGAGGTGGAAGAGGTAGGGAGAGCTGTTGAAGGTGTGTCAGAGATTTCAGAATAGCTCGGAGAAAGGGAAGGATGGGGCGGACAAAAAGTTTGATGGTGATTGGGTGAGCCACAATGAGGTGTTATTTGAGGAGGGGGAAGAGCGAGGCAGAAGGTTGGGGGAGATGGAGGTGAGAGTTTGAAGGGGGAAGAAGCGGGGAGGACGCTTTGAGGAGGGGGAGTGAGCGGGGGGAAATTGAGAAGCAATGAGGGTGGGGAGATTTGAAGGGGAGGGGTGAGGGGGGAGTTTGGGAGGGAAGGGACAAGGGGAGGGATTTGAAAGGGATGGGATATGGGGGAGATTTGGAGGGGAGGGGTGAGGCAGGAGTCTAGGAGGGGAGGGGTGAGGGGGCGTCTTGGCGGGGAGGGGTGAGGAGGTAGTTTAGGAGGGAGGGGGCAAGGGGGGAGATTTGAAAGGGATGGGTGATGGGGAAGATTTGGAGGGGAGGGGTGATGGGGAAGATTTGGAGGGGAGGGGTTATGGGGAAGACTTGGAGGGGAGGGGTGAGATTGGATTTTTGAAAGTGTACGATTTATGGGAAACGAACATTTATTGCAAAATGAGTTTCTTGTGACCTTCGAGTTAAAAATACGTTTAAGGACGCTGGATGGAGGATGGAGTGCAGGAGAGTTTAGGGAATGTAGAACAAAGGCACTATAGGAGATGGATTTTTTTTTTGGGATGAATTGATTTGGTGAGCAAGTCGAAAGCAGCCTTTTAAAGAAGAAGAAGAAAAAGGTGTTATAAAATATGACGGAATACATAACTTGAGGGGAAAGTGTAAACATTGAAGGTTAATGAGTGAAAACTATCTGGGGAAATGGGGGAGAAAACACGTGGTCGAAGAACGAACGAACGAATAAGAATGAATAAACGAATGAGAACAGAGAAGGAAATTTTTTTTTTTTTTTTTTTTTGAGTTGAGATTTACACAAGGAAGGAGGCTATGGGTGAAAAGACTGGGAATGCAGAGAACGAAAGTTATTGGATCACAAACGACGGACCACTGAGAGAAAAACAAAGCCTCAAGGTTGTACAGTGCACACTGTACAAGGCCTTGCTCGCGACACGGCAAACAGACGATCAATTTATGAAAGATAAACACCGAGAAACAACCAAAGTTGCACACAATAACTTCACACACCGAAAGATAAATACAGTTTCGACAAAATACAATTGTGAACAGACTTAACTTCGAAAAACGTGGAGACCGTGTGGAGCTTCGAAAATCCCTGCCGCCGTCTCCAAGATCTCGCGAGATCGAGATAGTGTTGAAAAACCAATTTTCGCACTTGTGTTAGTGTTGAAAAACCACTTTTCGCACTTGTATTGGTGCAGGAAACCACTTTTGCACTTGTATTAGTGTGGAAAAACACTTTTCGCACTTGTGTTAGTGTGGAAAAACCACTTTTCGCACATGTGTTAGTGTTGAAAAACCACTTTTCGCACTTGTGTTGGTGCTGGAAACCACTTTTGCACTTGTATTAGTGTGGAAAAAACACTTTTTGCACTTGTGATAGTGTTGAAAAACCACTTTTCGCACTTGTATTAGTGTTGAAAAACCACTTTTCGCACTTGTGTTGGTGCAGGAAACCACTTTTGCACTTGTATTTGTGTGGAAAAACCACTTTTCGCACTTGTGTTAGTGTTGAAAAACCACTTTTCGCACTTGTGTTAGTGTTGAAAAACCACTTTTCGCACTTGTGTTATTGTTGAAAAACCACTTTTCGCACTTGTGTTGGTGCAGGAAACCACTTTTGCACTTGTATTAGTGTGGAAAAACCACTTTTCGCACTTGTGTTAGTGTTGAAAAACCACTTTTCGCACTTGTGTTAGTGTTGAAAAACCACTTTTCGCACTTGTGTTAGTGTTGAAAAACCACTTTTCGCACTTGTGTTAGTGTTGAAAAACCACTTTTCGCACTTGTGTTGGTGCAGGAAACCACTTTTGCACTTGTATTAGTGTGGAAAAAACTATTTTTGCACTTGTGATAGTGTTGAAAAACCACTTTTCGCCCTTGTGTTAGTGTTGAAAAACCACTTTTCGCACTTGTGTTAGTGTTGAAAAACCACTTTTCGCACTTGTGTTGGTGCAGGAAACCACTTTTGCACTTGTATTAGTGTGGACAAAAACACTTTTTGCACTTGTGATAGTGTTGAAAAACCACTTTTCGCACTTGTGTTAGTGTTGAAAAACCACTTTTCGCACTTGTATTGGTGCAGGAAACCACTTTTGCTCTTGTATTAGTGTGGAAAAACCACTTTTCGCACTTGTGTTATTGTTGAAAAACCACTTTTCGCACTTGTGTTAGTGTTGAAAAACCACTTTTCGCACTTGTGTTAGTGTTGAAAAACCACTTTTCGCACTTGTGTTGGTGCAGGAAACCACTTTTGCATTTGTATTAGTGTGGAAAAAACACCTTTCGCACTTGTGTTAGTGTTGAAAAACCACTTTTCGCACTTGTGTTAGTGTTGAAAAACCACTTTTCGCACTTGTGTTAGTGTTGAAAAACCACTTTTTGCACTTGTGTTGGTGCAGGAAACCACTTTTGCACTTGTATTAGTGTGGAAAAACACTTTTTGCACTTGTGATAGTGTTGAACAACCACTTTTCGCACTTGTGTTAGTGTTGAAAAACCACTTTTTGCACTTGTGTTGGTGCAGGAAACCACTTTTGCACTTGTATTAGTGTGGAAAAAACACATTTTGCACTTGTGATAGTGTTGAAAAACCACTTTTCCCACTTGTGTTAGTGTTGAAAAACCACTTTTCGCACTTGTGTTGGGGCAGGAAACCACTTTTGCACTTGTATTAGTGTGGAAAAAACACTTTTCGCACTTGTGTTAGTGTTGAAAAACCACTTTTCGCACTTGTGTTAGTGTTGAAAAACCACTTTTCGCACTTGTGTTAGTGTAGAAAAACCACTTTCGCACTTGTGTTGGTGCAGGAAACCACTTTTGCACTTGTATTAGTGTGGAAAAAACTATTTTTGCACTTGTGATAGTGTTGCACAACCACTTTTCGCACTTGTGTTAGTGTTGAAAAACCACTTTTCGCACTTTTGTTAGTGTTGAAAAACCACTTTTCGCACTTGTGTTGGTGCAGGAAACCACTTTTGCACTTGTATTAGTGTGGACAAAAACACTTTGCGCACTTGTGTTAGTGTTGAAAAACCACTTTTCGCACTTGTGTTAGTGTTGAAAAACCACTTTTTGCACTTGTGTTAGTGTTGAAAAACCACTTTTCACACTTGTGTTGGTGCAGGAAACCACTTTTGCACTTGTATTAGTGTGGAAAAACCACTTTTCGCACTGGTGTTAGTGTTGAAAAACCACTTTTCGCACTTGTGTTGGTGCAGGAAATCACTTTTGCACTTGTATTAGTGTGGAAAACCACTTTTCGCACTTGTGTTGGTGCAGGAAACCACTTTTGCACTTGTATTTGTGTGGAAAAACCACTTTTCGCACTTGTGTTAGTGTTGAAAAACCACTTTTCGCACTTGTGTTAGTGTTGAAAAACCACTTTTCGCACTTGTGTTATTGTTGAAAAACCACTTTTGCACTTGTATTAGTGTGGAAAACCACTTTTCGCACTTGTGTTGGTGCAGGAAACCACTTTTGCACTTGTATTTGTGTGGAAAAACCACTTTTGCACTTGTATTTGTGTGGAAAAACCACTTTTGCACTTGTATTTGTGTGGAAAAACCACTTTTCGCACTTGTGTTAGTGTTGAAAAACCACTTTTGCACTTGTATTAGTGTGGAAAACCACTTTTCGCACTTGTTTTGGTGCAGGAAACCACTTTTGCACTTGTATTAGTGTGGAAAAAACACTTTTCGCACTTGTGTTGGTGTTGAAAAACCACTTTTCGCACTTGTGTTAGTGTTGAAAAACCACTTTTCGCACTTGTGTTGGTGCAGGAAGCCACTTTTGCACTTGTATTAGTGTGGAAAAACTACTTTTCGCACTTGTGTTAGTGTTGAAAAACCACTTTTCGCACTTGTGTTAGTGTTGAAAAACCACTTTTCGCACTTGTGTTGGTGCAGGAAACCACTTTTGCACTTGTATTAGTGTGGAAAAACACTTTTCGCACTTGTGTTAGTGTTGAAAAACCACTTATCGCACTTGTGTTAGTGTTGAAAAACCACTTTTCGCACTTGTGTTGGTGCAGGAAACCACTTTTGCACTTGTATTAGTGTGGAAAAAACACTTTTTGCACTTGCGATAGTGTTGAAAAACCACTTTTCGCACTTGTGTTAGTGTTGAAAAACCACTTTTCGCACTTGTGTTAGTGTTGAAAAACCACTTTTCGCACTTGTGTTGGTGCAGGAAACCACTTTTGCACTTGTATTCGTGTGGAAAAACCACTTTTCGCACTTGTGTTATTGTTGAAAAACCACTTTTCGCACCTGTGTTAGTGTTGAAAAACCACTTTTCGCACTTGTGTTAGTGTTGAAAAACCACTTTTCGCACTTGTGTTGGTGCAGGAAACCACTTTTGCACTTGTATTAGTGTGGAAAAACCACTTTTCGCACTTGTGTTAGTGTTGAAAAACCACTTTTCGCACTTGTGTTGGTGCAGGAAACCACTTTTGCACTTGTATTAGTGTGGAAAAAACTATTTTTGCACTTGTGATAGTGTTGAAAAACCACTTTTCGCCCTTGTGTTAGTGTTGAAAAACCACTTTTCGCACTTGTGTTAGTGTTGAAAAACCACTTTTCGCACTTGTGTTGGTGCAGGAAACCACTTTTGCACTTGTATTAGTGTGGACAAAAACACTTTTTGCACTTGTGATAGTGTTGAAAAACCACTTTTCGCACTTGTGTTAGTGTTGAAAAACCACTTTTCGCACTTGTATTGGTGCAGGAAACCACTTTTGCACTTGTATTAGTGTGGACAAAAACACTTTTCGCACTTGTGTTATTGTTGAAAAACCACTTTTCGCACTTGTGTTAGTGTTGAAAAACCACTTTTCGCACTTGTGTTAGTGTTGAAAAACCACTTTTCGCACTTGTGTTGGTGCAGGAAACCACTTTTGCACTTGTATTAGTGTGGAAAAACCACTTTTCGCACTTGTGTTAGTGTTGAAAAACCACTTTTCGCACTTGTGTTGGTGCAGGAAACCACTTTTGCACTTGTATTAGTGTGGAAAAAACTATTTTTGCACTTGTGATAGTGTTGAAAAACCACTTTTCGCACTTGTGTTAGTGTTGAAAAACCACTTTTCGCACTTGTGTTAGTGTTGAAAAACCACTTTTCGCACTTGTGTTGGTGCAGGAAACCACTTTTGCACTTGTATTAGTGTGGACAAAAACACTTTTTGCACTTGTGATAGTGTTGAAAAACCACTTTTCGCACTTGTGTTAGTGTTGAAAAACCACTTTTCGCACTTGTATTGGTGCAGGAAACCACTTTTGCACTTGTATTAGTGTGGAAAAACACTTTTCGCACTTGTGTTAGTGTTGAAAAAACACTTTTCGCACATGTGTTAGTGTTGAAAAACCACTTTTCGCACTTGTGTTGGTGCTGGAAACCACTTTTGCACTTGTATTAGTGTGGAAAAAACACTTTTTGCACTTGTGATAGTGTTGAAAAACAACTTTTCGCACTTGTATTAGTGTTGAAAAACCACTTTTCGCACTTGTGTTGGTGCAGGAAACCACTTTTGCACTTGTATTTGTGTGGAAAAACCACTTTTCGCACTTGTGTTAGTGTTGAAAAACCACTTTTCGCACTTGTGTTAGTGTTGAAAAACCACTTTTCGCACTTGTGTTATTGTTGAAAAACCACTTTTCGCACTTGTGTTGGTGCAGGAAACCACTTTTGCACTTGTATTAGTGTGGAAAAACCACTTTTCGCACTTGTGTTAGTGTTGAAAAACCACTTTTCGCACTTGTGTTAGTGTTGAAAAACCACTTTTCGCACTTGTGTTAGTGTTGAAAAACCACTTTTCGCACTTGTGTTAGTGTTGAAAAACCACTTTTCGCACTTGTGTTGGTGCAGGAAACCACTTTTGCACTTGTATTAGTGTGGAAAAAACTATTTTTGCACTTGTGATAGTGTTGAAAAACCACTTTTCACCCTTGTGTTAGTGTTGAAAAACCACTTTTCGCACTTGTGTTAGTGTTGAAAAACCACTTTTCGCACTTGTGTTGGTGCAGGAAACCACTTTTGCACTTGTATTAGTGTGGACAAAAACACTTTTTGCACTTGTGATAGTGTTGAAAAACCACTTTTCGCACTTGTGTTAGTGTTGAAAAACCACTTTTCGCACTTGTATTGGTGCAGGAAACCACTTTTGCACTTGTATTAGTGTGGAAAAACCACTTTTCGCACTTGTGTTATTGTTGAAAAACCACTTTTCGCACTTGTGTTAGTGTTGAAAAACCACTTTTCGCACTTGTGTTAGTGTTGAAAAACCACTTTTCGCACTTGTGTTGGTGCAGGAAACCACTTTTGCACTTGTATTAGTGTGGAAAAACACTTTTTGCACTTGTGATAGTGTTGAACAACCACTTTTCGCACTTGTGTTAGTGTTGAAAAACCACTTTTCGCACTTGTGTTGGTGCAGGAAACCACTTTTGCACTTGTATTAGTGTGGAAAAAACACATTTTGCACTTGTGATAGTGTTGAAAAACCACTTTTCCCACTTGTGTTAGTGTTGAAAAACCACTTTTCGCACTTGTGTTGGGGCAGGAAACCACTTTTGCACTTGTATTAGTGTGGAAAAAACACTTTTCGCACTTGTGTTAGTGTTGAAAAACCACTTTTCGCACTTGTGTTAGTGTAGAAAAACCACTTTCGCACTTGTGTTGGTGCAGGAAACCACTTTTGCACTTGTATTAGTGTGGAAAAAACTATTTTTGCACTTGTGATAGTGTTGCACAACCACTTTTCGCACTTGTGTTAGTGTTGAAAAACCACTTTTCGCACTTTTGTTAGTGTTGAAAAACCACTTTTCGCACTTGTGTTGGTGCAGGAAACCACTTTTGCACTTGTATTAGTGTGGACAAAAACACTTTGCGCACTTGTGTTAGTGTTGAAAAACCACTTTTCGCACTTGTGTTAGTGTTGAAAAACCACTTTTTGCACTTGTGTTAGTGTTGAAAAACCACTTTTCACACTTGTGTTGGTGCAGGAAACCACTTTTGCACTTGTATTAGTGTGGAAAAACCACTTTTCGCACTGGTGTTAGTGTTGAAAAACCACTTTTCGCACTTGTGTTGGTGCAGGAAACCACTTTTGCACTTGTATTAGTGTGGAAAACCACTTTTCGCACTTGTGTTAGTGTTGAAAAACCACTTTTCGCACTTGTGTTAGTGTTGAAAAACCACTTTTCGCACTTGTGTTAGTGTTGAAAAACCACTTTTCGCACTTGTGTTGGTGCAGGAAACCACTTTTGCACTTGTATTAGTGTGAAAAAAACACTTTTTGCACTTGTGATAGTGT
The DNA here is from genome assembly GCF_964187855.1 of Myxine glutinosa. Classification (NCBI taxonomy): domain Eukaryota; kingdom Metazoa; phylum Chordata; class Myxini; order Myxiniformes; family Myxinidae; genus Myxine; species Myxine glutinosa. Next base: position 19,287 of record NW_027618696.1, read on the forward strand.
TGAAAAACCACTTTTAGCACTTGTGTTAGTGTTGAAAAACCACTTTTCGCACTTGTGTTAGTGTTGAAAAACCACTTTTCGCACTTGTGTTGGTGCAGGAAACCACTTTTGCACTTGTATTAGTGTGGAAAAAACTATTTTTGCACTTGTGATAGTGTTGAAAAACCACTTTTCGCACTTGTGTTAGTGTTGAAAAACCACTTTTCGCACTTGTGTTAGTGTTGAAAAACCACTTTTCGCACTTGTGTTGGTGCAGGAAACCACTTTTGCACTTGTATTAGTGTGGACAAAAACACTTTTTGCACTTGTGATAGTGTTGAAAAACCACTTTTCGCACTTGTGTTAGTGTTGAAAAACCACTTTTCGCACTTGTATTGGTGCAGGAAACCACTTTTGCACTTGTATTAGTGTGGAAAAACACTTTTCGCCCTTGTGTTAGTGTTGAAAAACCACTTTTCGCACATGTGTTAGTGTTGAAAAACCACTTTTCGCACTTGTGTTGGGGCTGGAAACCACTTTTGCACTTCTATTAGTGTGGAAAAAACACTTTTTGCACTTGTGATAGTGTTGAAAAACCACTTTTCGCACTTGTGTTAGTGTTGAAAAACCACTTTTCGCACTTGTGTTGGTGCAGGAAACCACTTTTGCACTTGTATTTGTGTGGAAAAACCACTTTTCGCACTTGTGTTAGTGTTGAAAAACCACTTTTCGCACTTGTGTTATTGTTGAAAAACCACTTTTCGCACTTGTGTTGGTGCAGGAAACCACTTTTGCACTTGTATTAGTGTGGAAAAAACACTTTTCGCACTTGTGTTGGTGTTGAAAAACCACTTTTCGCACTTGTATTAGTGTTGAAAAACCACTTTTCGCACTTGTGTTGGTGCAGGAAGCCACTTTTGCACTTGTATTAGTGTGGAAAAACTACTTTTCGCACTTGTGTTAGTGTTGAAAAACCACTTTTCGCACTTGTGTTAGTGTTGAAAAACCACTTTTCGCACTTGTGTTGGTGCAGGAAACCACTTTTGCACTTGTATTAGTGTGGAAAAAACACTTTTCGCACTTGTGTTAGTGTTGAAAAACCACTTTTCGCACTTGTGTTAGTGTTGAAAAACCACTTTTCACACTTGTGTTGGTGCAGGAAACCACTTTTGCACTTGTATTAGTGTGGAAAAAACACTTTTTGCACTTGCGATAGTGTTGAAAAACCACTTTTCGCACTTGTGTTAGTGTTGAAAAACCACTTTTCGCACTTGTGTTAGTGTTGAAAAACCACTTTTCGCACTTGTGTTGGTGCAGGAAACCACTTTTGCACTTGTATTCGTGTGGAAAAACCACTTTTCGCACTTGTGTTATTGTTGAAAAACCACTTTTCGCACCTGTGTTAGTGTTGAAAAACCACTTTTCGCACTTGTGTTAGTGTTGAAAAACCACTTTTCGCACTTGTGTTGGTGCAGGAAACCACTTTTGCACTTGTATTAGTGTGGAAAAACCACTTTTCGCACTTGTGTTAGTGTTGAAAAACCACTTTTCGCACTTGTGTTGGTGCAGGAAACCACTTTTGCACTTGTATTAGTGTGGAAAAAACTATTTTTGCACTTGTGATAGTGTTGAAAAACCACTTTTCGCCCTTGTGTTAGTGTTGAAAAACCACTTTTCGCACTTGTGTTAGTGTTGAAAAACCACTTTTCGCACTTGTGTTGGTGCAGGAAACCACTTTTGCACTTGTATTAGTGTGGACAAAAACACTTTTTGCACTTGTGATAGTGTTGAAAAACCACTTTTCGCACTTGTGTTAGTGTTGAAAAACCACTTTTCGCACTTGTATTGGTGCAGGAAACCACTTTTGCACTTGTATTAGTGTGGAAAAACCACTTTTCGCACTTGTGTTATTGTTGAAAAACCACTTTTCGCACTTGTGTTAGTGTTGAAAAACCACTTTTCGCACTTGTGTTAGTGTTGAAAAACCACTTTTCGCACTTGTGTTGGTGCAGGAAACCACTTTTGCATTTGTATTAGTGTGGAAAAAACACCTTTCGCACTTGTGTTAGTGTTGAAAAACCACTTTTCGCACTTGTGTTAGTGTTGAAAAACCACTTTTCGCACTTGTGTTAGTGTTGAAAAACCACTTTTCGCACTTGTGTTGGTGCAGGAAACCACTTTTGCACTTGTATTAGTGTGGAAAAAACACATTTTGCACTTGTGATAGTGTTGAAAAACCACTTTTCCCACTTGTGTTAGTGTTGAAAAACCACTTTTCGCACTTGTGTTGGGGCAGGAAACCACTTTTGCACTTGTATTAGTGTGGAAAAAACACTTTTCGCACTTGTGTTAGTGTTGAAAAACCACTTTTCGCACTTGTGTTTGTGTTGAAAAACCACTTTTCGCACTTGTGTTAGTGTAGAAAAACCACTTTCGCACTTGTGTTGGTGCAGGAAACCACTTTTGCACTTGTATTAGTGTGGAAAAAACTATTTTTGCACTTGTGATAGTGTTGCACAACCACTTTTCGCACTTGTGTTAGTGTTGAAAAACCACTTTTCGCACTTTTGTTAGTGTTGAAAAACCACTTTTCGCACTTGTGTTGGTGCAGGAAACCACTTTTGCACTTGTATTAGTGTGGACAAAAACACTTTGCGCACTTGTGTTAGTGTTGAAAAACCACTTTTCGCACTTGTGTTAGTGTTGAAAAACCACTTTTTGCACTTGTGTTAGTGTTGAAAAACCACTTTTCACACTTGTGTTGGTGCAGGAAACCACTTTTGCACTTGTATTAGTGTGGAAAAACCACTTTTCGCACTGGTGTTAGTGTTGAAAAACCACTTTTCGCACTTGTGTTGGTGCAGGAAACCACTTTTGCACTTGTATTAGTGTGGAAAACCACTTTTCGCACTTGTGTTAGTGTTGAAAAACCACTTTTCGCACTTGTGTTAGTGTTGAAAAACCACTTTTCGCACTTGTGTTAGTGTTGAAAAACCACTTTTCGCACTTGTGTTGGTGCAGGAAACCACTTTTGCACTTGTATTAGTGTGAAAAAAACACTTTTTGCACTTGTGATAGTGTTGAAAAACCACTTTTAGCACTTGTGTTAGTGTTGAAAAACCACTTTTCGCACTTGTGTTAGTGTTGAAAAACCACTTTTCGCACTTGTGTTGGTGCAGGAAACCACTTTTGCACTTGTATTAGTGTGGAAAAAACTATTTTTGCACTTGTGATAGTGTTGAAAAACCACTTTTCGCACTTGTGTTAGTGTTGAAAAACCACTTTTCGCACTTGTGTTAGTGTTGAAAAACCACTTTTCGCACTTGTGTTGGTGCAGGAAACCACTTTTGCACTTGTATTAGTGTGGACAAAAACACTTTTTGCACTTGTGATAGTGTTGAAAAACCACTTTTCGCACTTGTGTTAGTGTTGAAAAACCACTTTTCGCACTTGTATTGGTGCAGGAAACCACTTTTGCACTTGTATTAGTGTGGAAAAACACTTTTCGCCCTTGTGTTAGTGTTGAAAAACCACTTTTCGCACATGTGTTAGTGTTGAAAAACCACTTTTCGCACTTGTGTTGGTGCTGGAAACCACTTTTGCACTTCTATTAGTGTGGAAAAAACACTTTTTGCACTTGTGATAGTGTTGAAAAACCACTTTTCGCACTTGTGTTAGTGTTGAAAAACCACTTTTCGCACTTGTGTTGGTGCAGGAAACCACTTTTGCACTTGTATTTGTGTGGAAAAACCACTTTTCGCACTTGTGTTAGTGTTGAAAAACCACTTTTCGCACTTGTGTTAGTGTTGAAAAACCACTTTTCGCACTTGTGTTATTGTTGAAAAACCACTTTTCGCACTTGTGTTGGTGCAGGAAACCACTTTTGCACTTGTATTAGTGTGGAAAAAACACTTTTCGCACTTGTGTTGGTGTTGAAAAACCACTTTTCGCACTTGTGTTAGTGTTGAAAAACCACTTTTCGCACTTGTGTTGGTGCAGGAAGCCACTTTTGCACTTGTATTAGTGTGGAAAAACTACTTTTCGCACTTGTGTTAGTGTTGAAAAACCACTTTTCGCACTTGTGTTAGTGTTGAAAAACCACTTTTCGCACTTGTGTTGGTGCAGGAAACCACTTTTGCACTTGTATTAGTGTGGAAAAAACACTTTTCGCACTTGTGTTAGTGTTGAAAAACCACTTTTCGCACTTGTGTTAGTGTTGAAAAACCACTTTTCGCACTTGTGTTGGTGCAGGAAACCACTTTTGCACTTGTATTAGTGTGGAAAAAACACTTTTTGCACTTGCGATAGTGTTGAAAAACCACTTTTCGCACTTGTGTTAGTGTTGAAAAACCACTTTTCGCACTTGTGTTAGTGTTGAAAAACCACTTTTCGCACTTGTGTTGGTGCAGGAAACCACTTTTGCACTTGTATTCGTGTGGAAAAACCACTTTTCGCACTTGTGTTATTGTTGAAAAACCACTTTTCGCACCTGTGTTAGTGTTGAAAAACCACTTTTCGCACTTGTGTTAGTGTTGAAAAACCACTTTTCGCACTTGTGTTGGTGCAGGAAACCACTTTTGCACTTGTATTAGTGTGGAAAAACCACTTTTCGCACTTGTGTTAGTGTTGAAAAACCACTTTTCGCACTTGTGTTGGTGCAGGAAACCACTTTTGCACTTGTATTAGTGTGGAAAAAACTATTTTTGCACTTGTGATAGTGTTGAAAAACCAATTTTCGCCCTTGTGTTAGTGTTGAAAAACCATTTTTCGCACTTGTGTTAGTGTTGAAAAACCACTTTTCGCACTTGTGTTGGTGCAGGAAACCACTTTTGCACTTGTATTAGTGTGGACAAAAACACTTTTTGCACTTGTGATAGTGTTGAAAAACCACTTTTCGCACTTGTGTTAGTGTTGAAAAACCACTTTTCGCACTTGTATTGGTGCAGGAAACCACTTTTGCACTTGTATTAGTGTGGACAAAAACACTTTTCGCACTTGTGTTATTGTTGAAAAACCACTTTTCGCACTTGTGTTAGTGTTGAAAAACCACTTTTCGCACTTGTGTTAGTGTTGAAAAACCACTTTTCGCACTTGTGTTGTGCAGGAAACCACTTTTGCACTTGTATTAGTGTGGAAAAAACACCTTTCGCACTTGTGTTAGTGTTGAAAAACCACTTTTCGCACTTGTGTTAGTGTTGAAAAACCACTTTTCGCACTTGTGTTAGTGTTGAAAAACCACTTTTCGCACTTGTGTTGGTGCAGGAAACCACTTTTGCACTTGTATTAGTGTGGAAAAACACTTTTTGCACTTGTGATAGTGTTGAAAAACCACTTTTCGCACTTGTGTTAGTGTTGAAAAACCACTTTTCGCACTTGTGTTGGTGCAGGAAACCACTTTTGCACTTGTATTAGTGTGGAAAAAACACATTTTGCACTTGTGATAGTGTTGAAAAACCACTTTTCCCACTTGTGTTAGTGTTGAAAAACCACTTTTCGCACTTGTGTTGGGGCAGGAAACCACTTTTGCACTTGTATTAGTGTGGAAAAACACTTTTCGCACTTGTGTTAGTGTTGAAAAACCACTTTTCGCACTTGTGTTAGTGTTGAAAAACCACTTTTCGCACTTGTGTTAGTGTAGAAAAACCACTTTCGCACTTGTGTTGGTGCAGGGAACCACTTTTGCACTTGTATTAGTGTGGAAAAAACTATTTTTGCACTTGTGATAGTGTTGAAAAACCACTTTTCGCACTTGTGTTAGTGTTGAAAAACCACTTTTCGCACTTTTGTTAGTGTTGAAAAACCACTTTTCGCACTTGTGTTGGTGCAGGAAACCACTTTTGCACTTGTAATAGTGTGGACAAAAACACTTTGCGCACTTGTGTTAGTGTTGAAAAACCACTTTTCGCACTTGTGTTAGTGTTGAAAAACCACTTTTTGCACTTGTGTTAGTGTTGAAAAACCACTTTTCACACTTGTGTTGGTGCAGGAAACCACTTTTGCACTTGTATTAGTGTGGAAAAACTACTTTTCGCACTGGTGTTAGTGTTGAAAAACCACTTTTCGCACTTGTGTTGGTGCAGGAAACCACTTTTGCACTTGTATTAGTGTGGAAAAACCACTTTTCGCACTTGTGTTAGTGTTGAAAAACCACTTTTCGCACTTGTGTTAGTGTTGAAAAACCACTTTTCGCACTTGTGTTAGTGTTGAAAAACCACTTTTCGCACTTGTGTTGGTGCAGGAAACCACTTTTGCACTTGTATTAGTGTGAAAAAAACACTTTTTGCACTTGTGATAGTGTTGAAAAACCACTTTTAGCACTTGTGTTAGTGTTGAAAAACCACTTTTCGCACTTGTGTTAGTGTTGAAAAACCACTTTTCGCACTTGTGTTGGTGCAGGAAACCACTTTTGCACTTGTATTAGTGTGGAAAAAACTATTTTTGCACTTGTGATAGTGTTGAAAAACCACTTTTCGCACTTGTGTTAGTGTTGAAAAACCACTTTTCGCACTTGTGTTAGTGTTGAAAAACCACTTTTCGCACTTGTGTTGGTGCAGGAAACCACTTTTGCACTTGTATTAGTGTGGACAAAAACACTTTTTGCACTTGTGATAGTGTTGAAAAACCACTTTTCGCACTTGTGTTAGTGTTGAAAAACCACTTTTCGCACTTGTATTGGTGCAGGAAACCACTTTTGCACTTGTATTAGTGTGGAAAAACACTTTTCGCACTTGTGTTAGTGTTGAAAAACCACTTTTCGCACATGTGTTAGTGTTGAAAAACCACTTTTCGCACTTGTGTTGGTGCTGGAAACCACTTTTGCACTTGTATTAGTGTGGAAAAAACACTTTTTGCACTGGTGATAGTGTTGAAAAACCACTTTTCGCACTTGTGTTAGTGTTGAAAAACCACTTTTCGCACTTGTGTTGGTGCAGGAAACCACTTTTGCACTTGTATTTGTGTGGAAAAACCACTTTTCGCACTTGTGTTAGTGTTGAAAAACCACTTTTCGCACTTGTGTTAGTGTTGAAAAACCACTTTTCGCACTTGTGTTATTGTTGAAAAACCACTTTTCGCACTTGTGTTGGTGCAGGAAACCACTTTTGCACTTGTATTAGTGTGGAAAAAACACTTTTCGCACTTGTGTTGGTGTTGAAAAACCACTTTTCGCACTTGTGTTAGTGTTGAAAAACCACTTTTCGCACTTGTGTTGGTGCAGGAAGCCACTTTTGCACTTGTATTAGTGTGGAAAAACTACTTTTCGCACTTGTGTTAGTGTTGAAAAACCACTTTTCGCACTTGTGTTAGTGTTGAAAAACCACTTTTCGCACTTGTGTTGGTGCAGGAAACCACTTTCGCACTTGTATTAGTGTGGAAAAAAAACTTTTCGCACTTGTGTTAGTGTTGAAAAACCACTTTTCGCACTTGTGTTAGTGTTGAAAAACCACTTTTCGCACTTGTGTTGGTGCAGGAAACCACTTTTGCACTTGTATTAGTGTGGAAAAAACACTTTTTGCACTTGCGATAGTGTTGAAAAACCACTTTTCGCACTTGTGTTAGTGTTGAAAAACCACTTTTCGCACTTGTGTTAGTGTTGAAAAACCACTTTTCGCACTTGTGTTGGTGCAGGAAACCACTTTTGCACTTGTATTCGTGTGGAAAAACCACTTTTCGCACTTGTGTTATTGTTGAAAAACCACTTTTCGCACCTGTGTTAGTGTTTAAAAACCACTTTTCGCACTTGTGTTAGTGTTGAAAAACCACTTTTCGCACTTGTGTTGGTGCAGGAAACCACTTTTGCACTTGTATTAGTGTGGAAAAACCACTTTTCGCACTTGTGTTAGTGTTGAAAAACCACTTTTCGCACTTGTATTGGTGCAGGAAACCACTTTTGCACTTGTATTAGTGTGGAAAAAACATTTTTTGTGCACTTGTGATAGTGTTGAAAACCCACTTTTCGCACTTGTGTTAGTGTTGAAAAACCACTTTTTGCACTTGTGTTGGTGCAGGAAACCACTTTTGCACTTGTATTAGTGTGGACAAAAACACTTTTCGCACTTGTGTTATTGTTGAAAAACCACTTTTCGCACTTGTGTTAGTGTTGAAAAACCACTTTTCGCACTTGTGTTAGTGTTGAAAAACCACTTTTCGCACTTGTGTTGGTGCAGGAAACCACTTTTGCACTTGTATTAGTGTGGACAAAAACACTTTTTGCACTTGTGATAGTGTTGAAAAACCACTTTTCGCACTTGTGTTAGTGTTGAAAAACCACTTTTCGCACTTGTATTGGTGCAGGAAACCACTTTTGCACTTGTATTAGTGTGGAAAAACACTTTTCGCCCTTGTGTTAGTGTTGAAAAACCACTTTTCGCACATGTGTTAGTGTTGAAAAACCACTTTTCGCACTTGTGTTGGTGCTGGAAACCACTTTTGCACTTCTATTAGTGTGGAAAAAACACTTTTTGCACTTGTGATAGTGTTGAAAAACCACTTTTCGCACTTGTGTTAGTGTTGAAAAACCACTTTTCGCACTTGTGTTGGTGCAGGAAACCACTTTTGCACTTGTATTTGTGTGGAAAAACTACTTTTCGCACTTGTGTTAGTGTTGAAAAACCACTTTTCGCACTTGTGTTAGTGTTGAAAAACCACTTTTCGCACTTGTGTTATTGTTGAAAAACCACTTTTCGCACTTGTGTTGGTGCAGGAAACCACTTTTGCACTTGTATTAGTGTGGAAAAAACACTTTTCGCACTTGTGTTGGTGTTGAAAAACCACTTTTCGCACTTGTGTTAGTGTTGAAAAACCACTTTTCGCACTTGTGTTGGTGCAGGAAGCCACTTTTGCACTTGTATTAGTGTGGAAAAACTGCTTTTCGCACTTGTGTTAGTGTTGAAAAACCACTTTTCGCACTTGTGTTAGTGTTGAAAAACCACTTTTCGCACTTGTGTTGGTGCAGGAAACCACTTTTGCACTTGTATTAGTGTGGAAAAAACACTTTTCGCACTTGTGTTAGTGTTGAAAAACCACTTTTCGCACTTGTGTTAGTGTTGAAAAACCACTTTTCGCACTTGTGTTGGTGCAGGAAACCACTTTTGCACTTGTATTAGTGTGGAAAAAACACTTTTTGCACTTGCGATAGTGTTGAAAAACCACTTTTCGCACTTGTGTTAGTGTTGAAAAACCACTTTTCGCACTTGTGTTAGTGTTGAAAAACCACTTTTCGCACTTGTGTTGGTGCAGGAAACCACTTTTGCACTTGTATTCGTGTGGAAAAACCACTTTTCGCACTTGTGTTATTGTTGAAAAACCACTTTTCGCACCTGTGTTAGTGTTGAAAAACCACTTTTCGCACTTGTGTTAGTGTTGAAAAACCACTTTTCGCACTTGTGTTGGTGCAGGAAACCACTTTTGCACTTGTATTAGTGTGGAAAAACCACTTTTCGCACTTGTGTTAGTGTTGAAAAACCACTTTTCGCACTTGTGTTGGTGCAGGAAACCACTTTTGCACTTGTATTAGTGTGGAAAAAACTATTTTTGCACTTGTGATAGTGTTGAAAAACCACTTTTCGCCCTTGTGTTAGTGTTGAAAAACCACTTTTCGCACTTGTGTTAGTGTTGAAAAACCACTTTTCGCACTTGTGTTGGTGCAGGAAACCACTTTTGCACTTGTATTAGTGTGGACAAAAACACTTTTTGCACTTGTGATAGTGTTGAAAAACCACTTTTCGCACTTGTGTTAGTGTTGAAAAACCACTTTTCGCACTTGTATTGGTGCAGGAAACCACTTTTGCACTTGTATTAGTGTGGACAAAAACACTTTTCGCACTTGTGTTATTGTTGAAAAACCACTTTTCGCACTTGTGTTAGTGTTGAAAAACCACTTTTCGCACTTGTGTTAGTGTTGAAAAACCACTTTTCGCACTTGTGTTGTGCAGGAAACCACTTTTGCACTTGTATTAGTGTGGAAAAAACACCTTTCGCACTTGTGTTAGTGTTGAAAAACCACTTTTCGCACTTGTGTTAGTGTTGAAAAACCACTTTTCGCACTTGTGTTAGTGTTGAAAAACCACTTTTCGCACTTGTGTTGGTGCAGGAAACCACTTTTGCACTTGTATTAGTGTGGAAAAACACTTTTTGCACTTGTGATAGTGTTGAAAAACCACTTTTCGCACTTGTGTTAGTGTTGAAAAACCACTTTTCGCACTTGTGTTGGTGCAGGAAACCACTTTTGCACTTGTATTAGTGTGGAAAAAACACATTTTGCACTTGTGATAGTGTTGAAAAACCACTTTTCCCACTTGTGTTAGTGTTGAAAAACCACTTTTCGCACTTGTGTTGGGGCAGGAAACCACTTTTGCACTTGTATTAGTGTGGAAAAACACTTTTCGCACTTGTGTTAGTGTTGAAAAACCACTTTTCGCACTTGTGTTAGTGTTGAAAAACCACTTTTCGCACTTGTGTTAGTGTAGAAAAACCACTTTCGCACTTGTGTTGGTGCAGGGAACCACTTTTGCACTTGTATTAGTGTGGAAAAAACTATTTTTGCACTTGTGATAGTGTTGAAAAACCACTTTTCGCACTTGTGTTAGTGTTGAAAAACCACTTTTCGCACTTTTGTTAGTGTTGAAAAACCACTTTTCGCACTTGTGTTGGTGCAGGAAACCACTTTTGCACTTGTATTAGTGTGGACAAAAACACTTTGCGCACTTGTGTTAGTGTTGAAAAACCACTTTTCGCACTTGTGTTAGTGTTGAAAAACCACTTTTTGCACTTGTGTTAGTGTTGAAAAACCACTTTTCACACTTGTGTTGGTGCAGGAAACCACTTTTGCACTTGTATTAGTGTGGAAAAACTACTTTTCGCACTGGTGTTAGTGTTGAAAAACCACTTTTCGCACTTGTGTTGGTGCAGGAAACCACTTTTGCACTTGTATTAGTGTGGAAAAACCACTTTTCGCACTTGTGTTAGTGTTGAAAAACCACTTTTCGCACTTGTGTTAGTGTTGAAAAACCACTTTTCGCACTTGTGTTAGTGTTGAAAAACCACTTTTCGCACTTGTGTTGGTGCAGGAAACCACTTTTGCACTTGTATTAGTGTGAAAAAAACACTTTTTGCACTTGTGATAGTGTTGAAAAACCACTTTTAGCACTTGTGTTAGTGTTGAAAAACCACTTTTCGCACTTGTGTTAGTGTTGAAAAACCACTTTTCGCACTTGTGTTGGTGCAGGAAACCACTTTTGCACTTGTATTAGTGTGGAAAAAACTATTTTTGCACTTGTGATAGTGTTGAAAAACCACTTTTCGCACTTGTGTTAGTGTTGAAAAACCACTTTTCGCACTTGTGTTAGTGTTGAAAAACCACTTTTCGCACTTGTGTTGGTGCAGGAAACCACTTTTGCACTTGTATTAGTGTGGACAAAAACACTTTTTGCACTTGTGATAGTGTTGAAAAACCACTTTTCGCACTTGTGTTAGTGTTGAAAAACCACTTTTCGCACTTGTATTGGTGCAGGAAACCACTTTTGCACTTGTATTAGTGTGGAAAAACACTTTTCGCACTTGTGTTAGTGTTGAAAAACCACTTTTCGCACATGTGTTAGTGTTGAAAAACCACTTTTCGCACTTGTGTTGGTGCTGGAAACCACTTTTGCACTTGTATTAGTGTGGAAAAAACACTTTTTGCACTGGTGATAGTGTTGAAAAACCACTTTTCGCACTTGTGTTAGTGTTGAAAAACCACTTTTCGCACTTGTGTTGGTGCAGGAAACCACTTTTGCACTTGTATTTGTGTGGAAAAACCACTTTTCGCACTTGTGTTAGTGTTGAAAAACCACTTTTCGCACTTGTGTTAGTGTTGAAAAACCACTTTTCGCACTTGTGTTATTGTTGAAAAACCACTTTTCGCACTTGTGTTGGTGCAGGAAACCACTTTTGCACTTGTATTAGTGTGGAAAAAACACTTTTCGCACTTGTGTTGGTGTTGAAAAACCACTTTTCGCACTTGTGTTAGTGTTGAAAAACCACTTTTCGCACTTGTGTTGGTGCAGGAAGCCACTTTTGCACTTGTATTAGTGTGGAAAAACTACTTTTCGCACTTGTGTTAGTGTTGAAAAACCACTTTTCGCACTTGTGTTAGTGTTGAAAAACCACTTTTCGCACTTGTGTTGGTGCAGGAAACCACTTTCGCACTTGTATTAGTGTGGAAAAAACACTTTTCGCACTTGTGTTAGTGTTGAAAAACCACTTTTCGCACTTGTGTTAGTGTTGAAAAACCACTTTTCGCACTTGTGTTGGTGCAGGAAACCACTTTTGCACTTGTATTAGTGTGGAAAAAACACTTTTTGCACTTGCGATAGTGTTGAAAAACCACTTTTCGCACTTGTGTTAGTGTTGAAAAACCACTTTTCGCACTTGTGTTAGTGTTGAAAAACCACTTTTCGCACTTGTGTTGGTGCAGGAAACCACTTTTGCACTTGTATTCGTGTGGAAAAACCACTTTTCGCACTTGTGTTATTGTTGAAAAACCACTTTTCGCACCTGTGTTAGTGTTTAAAAACCACTTTTCGCACTTGTGTTAGTGTTGAAAAACCACTTTTCGCACTTGTGTTGGTGCAGGAAACCACTTTTGCACTTGTATTAGTGTGGAAAAACCACTTTTCGCACTTGTGTTAGTGTTGAAAAACCACTTTTCGCACTTGTATTGGTGCAGGAAACCACTTTTGCACTTGTATTAGTGTGGAAAAAACATTTTTTGTGCACTTGTGATAGTGTTGAAAACCCACTTTTCGCACTTGTGTTAGTGTTGAAAAACCACTTTTTGCACTTGTGTTGGTGCAGGAAACCACTTTTGCACTTGTATTAGTGTGGACAAAAACACTTTTCGCACTTGTGTTATTGTTGAAAAACCACTTTTCGCACTTGTGTTAGTGTTGAAAAACCACTTTTCGCACTTGTGTTAGTGTTGAAAAACCACTTTTCGCACTTGTGTTGGTGCAGGGAACCACTTTTGCACTTGTATTAGTGTGGAAAAACCACTTTTCGCACTTGTGTTAGTGTTGAAAAACCACTTTTCGCACTTGTGTTGGTGCAGGAAACCACTTTTGCACTTGTATTAGTGTGGAAAAAAACTATTTTTGCACTTGTGATAGTGTTGAAAAACCACTTTTCGCACTTGTGTTAGTGTTGAAAAACCACTTTTCGCACTTGTGTTAGTGTTGAAAAACCACTTTTCGCACTTGTGTTGGTGCAGGAAACCACTTTTGCACTTGTATTAGTGTGGACAAAAACACTTTTTGCACTTGTGATAGTGTTGAAAAACCACTTTTCGCACTTGTGTTAGTGTTGAAAAACCACTTTTCGCACTTGTATTGGTGCAGGAAACCACTTTTGCACTTGTATTAGTGTGGAAAAACACTTTTCGCACTTGTGTTAGTGTTGAAAAACCACTTTTCGCACATGTGTTAGTGTTGAAAAACCACTTTTCGCACTTGTGTTGGTGCTGGAAACCACTTTTGCACTTGTATTAGTGTGGAAAAAACACTTTTTGCACTTGTGATAGTGTTGAAAAACCACTTTTTGCACTTGTATTAGTGTTGAAAAACCACTTTTCGCACTTGTGTTGGTGCAGGAAACCACTTTTGCACTTGTATTTGTGTGGAAAAACCACTTTTTGCACTTGTGTTAGTGTTGAAAAACCACTTTTCGCACTTGTGTTAGTGTTGAAAAACCACTTTTCGCACTTGTGTTATTGTTGAAAAACCACTTTTCGCACTTGTGTTGGTGCAGGAAACCACTTTTGCACTTGTATTAGTGTGGAAAAACCACTTTTCGCACTTGTGTTAGTGTTGAAAAACCACTTTTCGCACTTGTGTTAGTGTTGAAAAACCACTTTTCGCACTTGTGTTGGTGCAGGAAACCACTTTTGCACTTGTATTAGTGTGGAAAAAACTATTTTTGCACTTGTGATAGTGTTGAAAAACCACTTTTCGCCCTTGTGTTAGTGTTGAAAAACCACTTTTCGCACTTGTGTTAGTGTTGAAAAACCACTTTTCACACTTGTGTTGGTGCAGGAAACCACTTTTGCACTTGTATTAGTGTGGACAAAAACACTTTTTGCACTTGTGATAGTGTTGAAAAACCAGTTTTCGCACTTGTGTTAGTGTTGAAAAACCACTTTTCGCACTTGTATTGGTGCAGGAAACCACTTTTGCACTTGTATTAGTGTGGAAAAACCACTTTTCGCACTTGTGTTATTGTTGAAAAACCACTTTTCGCACTTGTGTTAGTGTTGAAAAACCACTTTTCGCACTTGTGTTAGTGTTGAAAAACCACTTTTCGCACTTGTGTTGGTGCAGGAAACCACTTTTGCATTTGTATTAGTGTGGAAAAAACACCTTTCGCACTTGTGTTAGTGTTGAAAAACCACTTTTCGCACTTGTGTTAGTGTTGAAAAACCACTTTTCGCACTTGTGTTAGTGTTGAAAAACCACTTTTCGCACTTGTGTTGGTGCAGGAAACCACTTTTGCACTTGTATTAGTGTGGAAAAACACTTTTTGCACTTGTGATAGTGTTGAACAACCACTTTTCGCACTTGTGTTAGTGTTGAAAAACCACTTTTCGCACTTGTGTTGGTGCAGGAAACCACTTTTGCACTTGTATTAGTGTGGAAAAAACACATTTTGCACTTGTGATAGTGTTGAAAAACCACTTTTCCCACTTGTGTTAGTGTTGAAAAACCACTTTTCGCACTTGTGTTGGGGCAGGAAACCACTTTTGCACTTGTATTAGTGTGGAAAAAACACTTTTCGCACTTGTGTTAGTGTTGAAAAACCACTTTTCGCACTTGTGTTAGTGTTGAAAAACCACTTTTCGCACTTGTGTTAGTGTTGAAAAAACACTTTCGCACTTGTGTTGGTGCAGGAAACCACTTTTGCACTTGTATTAGTGTGGAAAAAACTATTTTTGCACTTGTGATAGTGTTGAACAACCACTTTTCGCACTTGTGTTAGTGTTGAAAAACCACTTTTCGCACTTTTGTTAGTGTTGAAAAACCACTTTTCGCACTTGTGTTGGTGCAGGAAACCACTTTTGCACTTGTATTAGTGTGGACAAAAACACTTTGCGCACTTGTGTTAGTGTTGAAAAACCACTTTTCGCACTTGTGTTAGTGTTGAAAAACCACTTTTTGCACTTGTGTTAGTGTTGAAAAACCACTTTTCACACTTGTGTTGGTGCAGGAAACCACTTTTGCACTTGTATTAGTGTGGAAAAACTACTTTTCGCACTGGTGTTAGTGTTGAAAAACCACTTTTCGCACTTGTGTTGGTGCAGGAAACCACTTTTGCACTTGTATTAGTGTGGAAAACCACTTTTCGCACTTGTGTTAGTGTTGAAAAACCACTTTTCGCACTTGTGTTAGTGTTGAAAAACCACTTTTCGCACTTGTGTTAGTGTTGAAAAACCACTTTTCGCACTTGTGTTGGTGCAGGAAACCACTTTTGCACTTGTATTAGTGTGAAAAAAACACTTTTTGCACTTGTGATAGTGTTGAAAAACCACTTTTAGCACTTGTGTTAGTGTTGAAAAACCACTTTTCGCACTTGTGTTAGTGTTGAAAAACCACTTTTCGCACTTGTGTTGGTGCAGGAAACCACTTTTGCACTTGTATTAGTGTGGAAAAAACTATTTTTGCACTTGTGATAGTGTTGAAAAACCACTTTTCGCACTTGTGTTAGTGTTGAAAAACCACTTTTCGCACTTGTGTTAGTGTTGAAAAACCACTTTTCGCACTTGTGTTGGTGCAGGAAACCACTTTTGCACTTGTATTAGTGTGGACAAAAACACTTTTTGCACTTGTGATAGTGTTGAAAAACCACTTTTCGCACTTGTGTTAGTGTTGAAAAACCACTTTTCGCACTTGTATTGGTGCAGGAAACCACTTTTGCACTTGTATTAGTGTGGAAAAACACTTTTCGCACTTGTGTTAGTGTTGAAAAACCACTTTTCGCACATGTGTTAGTGTTGAAAAACCACTTTTCGCACTTGTGTTGGTGCTGGAAACCACTTTTGCACTTGTATTAGTGTGGAAAAAACACTTTTTGCACTTGTGATAGTGTTGAAAAACCACTTTTCGCACTTGTGTTGGTGCAGGAAACCACTTTTGCACTTGTATTAGTGTGGACAAAAACACTTTTTGCACTTGTGATAGTGTTGAAAAACCACTCCTCGCACTTGTATTGGTGCAGGAAACCACTTTTGCACTTGTATTAGTGTGGAAAAACACTTTTCGCACTTGTGTTAGTGTTGAAAAACCACTTTTCGCACATGTGTTAGTGTTGAAAAACCACTTTTCGCACTTGTGTTGGTGCTGGAAACCACTTTTGCACTTGTATTAGTGTGGAAAAAACACTTTTTGCACTGGTGATAGTGTTGAAAAACCACTTTTCGCACTTGTGTTAGTGTTGAAAAACCACTTTTCGCACTTGTGTTGGTGCAGGAAACCACTTTTGCACTTGTATTAGTGTGGACAAAAACACTTTTTGCACTTGTGATAGTGTTGAAAAACCACTTTTCGCACTTGTGTTAGTGTTGAAAAACCACTTTTCGCACTTGTATTGGTGCAGGAAACCACTTTTGCACTTGTATTAGTGTGGAAAAACACTTTTCGCACTTGTGTTAGTGTTGAAAAACCACTTTTCGCACATGTGTTAGTGTTGAAAAACCACTTTTCGCACTTGTGTTGGTGCTGGAAACCACTTTTGCACTTGTATTAGTGTGGAAAAAACACTTTTTGCACTGGTGATAGTGTTGAAAAACCACTTTTCGCACTTGTGTTAGTGTTGAAAAACCACTTTTCGCACTTGTGTTGGTGCAGGAAACCACTTTTGCACTTGTATTTGTGTGGAAAAACCACTTTTCGCACTTGTGTTAGTGTTGAAAAACCACTTTTCGCACTTGTGTTAGTGTTGAAAAACCACTTTTCGCACTTGTGTTATTGTTGAAAAACCACTTTTCGCACTTGTGTTGGTGCAGGAAACCACTTTTGCACTTGTATTAGTGTGGAAAAAACACTTTTCGCACTTGTGTTGGTGTTGAAAAACCACTTTTCGCACTTGTGTTAGTGTTGAAAAACCACTTTTCGCACTTGTGTTGGTGCAGGAAGCCACTTTTGCACTTGTATTAGTGTGGAAAAACTACTTTTCGCACTTGTGTTAGTGTTGAAAAACCACTTTTCGCACTTGTGTTAGTGTTGAAAAACCACTTTTCGCACTTGTGTTGGTGCAGGAAACCACTTTCGCACTTGTATTAGTGTGGAAAAAACACTTTTCGCACTTGTGTTAGTGTTGAAAAACCACTTTTCGCACTTGTGTTAGTGTTGAAAAACCACTTTTCGCACTTGTGTTGGTGCAGGAAACCACTTTTGCACTTGTATTAGTGTGGAAAAAACACTTTTTGCACTTGCGATAGTGTTGAAAAACCACTTTTCGCACTTGTGTTAGTGTTGAAAAACCACTTTTCGCACTTGTGTTAGTGTTGAAAAACCACTTTTCGCACTTGTGTTGGTGCAGGAAACCACTTTTGCACTTGTATTCGTGTGGAAAAACCACTTTTCGCACTTGTGTTATTGTTGAAAAACCACTTTTCGCACCTGTGTTAGTGTTTAAAAACCACTTTTCGCACTTGTGTTAGTGTTGAAAAACCACTTTTCGCACTTGTGTTGGTGCAGGAAACCACTTTTGCACTTGTATTAGTGTGGAAAAACCACTTTTCGCACTTGTGTTAGTGTTGAAAAACCACTTTTCGCACTTGTATTGGTGCAGGAAACCACTTTTGCACTTGTATTAGTGTGGAAAAAACATTTTTTGTGCACTTGTGATAGTGTTGAAAACCCACTTTTCGCACTTGTGTTAGTGTTGAAAAACCACTTTTTGCACTTGTGTTGGTGCAGGAAACCACTTTTGCACTTGTATTAGTGTGGACAAAAACACTTTTCGCACTTGTGTTATTGTTGAAAAACCACTTTTCGCACTTGTGTTAGTGTTGAAAAACCACTTTTCGCACTTGTGTTAGTGTTGAAAAACCACTTTTCGCACTTGTGTTGGTGCAGGAAACCACTTTTGCACTTGTATTAGTGTGGAAAAACCACTTTTCGCACTTGTGTTAGTGTTGAAAAACCACTTTTCGCACTTGTGTTGGTGCAGGAAACCACTTTTGCACTTGTATTAGTGTGGAAAAAAACTATTTTTGCACTTGTGATAGTGTTGAAAAACCACTTTTCGCACTTGTGTTAGTGTTGAAAAACCACTTTTCGCACTTGTGTTAGTGTTGAAAAACCACTTTTCGCACTTGTGTTGGTGCAGGAAACCACTTTTGCACTTGTATTAGTGTGGACAAAAACACTTTTTGCACTTGTGATAGTGTTGAAAAACCACTTTTCGCACTTGTGTTAGTGTTGAAAAACCACTTTTCGCACTTGTATTGGTGCAGGAAACCACTTTTGCACTTGTATTAGTGTGGAAAAACACTTTTCGCACTTGTGTTAGTGTTGAAAAACCACTTTTCGCACATGTGTTAGTGTTGAAAAACCACTTTTCGCACTTGTGTTGGTGCTGGAAACCACTTTTGCACTTGTATTAGTGTGGAAAAAACACTTTTTGCACTTGTGATAGTGTTGAAAAACCACTTTTCGCACTTGTATTAGTGTTGAAAAACCACTTTTCGCACTTGTGTTGGTGCAGGAAACCACTTTTGCACTTGTATTTGTGTGGAAAAACCACTTTTTGCACTTGTGTTAGTGTTGAAAAACCACTTTTCGCACTTGTGTTAGTGTTGAAAAACCACTTTTCGCACTTGTGTTATTGTTGAAAAACCACTTTTCGCACTTGTGTTGGTGCAGGAAACCACTTTTGCACTTGTATTAGTGTGGAAAAACCACTTTTCGCACTTGTTTTAGTGTTGAAAAACCACTTTTCGCACTTGTGTTAGTGTTGAAAAACCACTTTTCGCACTTGTGTTGGTGCAGGAAACCACTTTTGCACTTGTATTAGTGTGGAAAAAACTATTTTTGCACTTGTGATAGTGTTGAAAAACCACTTTTCGCCCTTGTGTTAGTGTTGAAAAACCACTTTTCGCACTTGTGTTAGTGTTGAAAAACCACTTTTCACACTTGTGTTGGTGCAGGAAACCACTTTTGCACTTGTATTAGTGTGGACAAAAACACTTTTTGCACTTGTGATAGTGTTGAAAAACCAGTTTTCGCACTTGTGTTAGTGTTGAAAAACCACTTTTCGCACTTGTATTGGTGCAGGAAACCACTTTTGCACTTGTATTAGTGTGGAAAAACACTTTTCGCACTTGTGTTAGTGTTGAAAAACCACTTTTCGCACATGTGTTAGTGTTGAAAAACCACTTTTCGCACTTGTGTTGGTGCTGGAAACCACTTTTGCACTTGTATTAGTGTGGAAAAAACACTTTTTGCACTGGTGATAGTGTTGAAAAACCACTTTTCGCACTTGTGTTAGTGTTGAAAAACCACTTTTCGCACTTGTGTTGGTGCAGGAAACCACTTTTGCACTTGTATTTGTGTGGAAAAACCACTTTTCGCACTTGTGTTAGTGTTGAAAAACCACTTTTCGCACTTGTGTTAGTGTTGAAAAACCACTTTTCGCACTTGTGTTATTGTTGAAAAACCACTTTTCGCACTTGTGTTGGTGCAGGAAACCACTTTTGCACTTGTATTAGTGTGGAAAAAACACTTTTCGCACTTGTGTTGGTGTTGAAAAACCACTTTTCGCACTTGTGTTAGTGTTGAAAAACCACTTTTCGCACTTGTGTTGGTGCAGGAAGCCACTTTTGCACTTGTATTAGTGTGGAAAAACTACTTTTCGCACTTGTGTTAGTGTTGAAAAACCACTTTTCGCACTTGTGTTAGTGTTGAAAAACCACTTTTCGCACTTGTGTTGGTGCAGGAAACCACTTTCGCACTTGTATTAGTGTGGAAAAAACACTTTTCGCACTTGTGTTAGTGTTGAAAAACCACGTTTCGCACTTGTGTTAGTGTTGAAAAACCACTTTTCGCACTTGTGTTGGTGCAGGAAACCACTTTTGCACTTGTATTAGTGTGGAAAAAACACTTTTTGCACTTGCGATAGTGTTGAAAAACCACTTTTCGCACTTGTGTTAGTGTTGAAAAACCACTTTTCGCACTTGTGTTAGTGTTGAAAAACCACTTTTCGCACTTGTGTTGGTGCAGGAAACCACTTTTGCACTTGTATTCGTGTGGAAAAACCACTTTTCGCACTTGTGTTATTGTTGAAAAACCACTTTTCGCACCTGTGTTAGTGTTTAAAAACCACTTTTCGCACTTGTGTTAGTGTTGAAAAACCACTTTTCGCACTTGTGTTGGTGCAGGAAACCACTTTTGCACTTGTATTAGTGTGGAAAAACCACTTTTCGCACTTGTGTTAGTGTTGAAAAACCACTTTTCGCACTTGTATTGGTGCAGGAAACCACTTTTGCACTTGTATTAGTGTGGAAAAAACATTTTTTGTGCACTTGTGATAGTGTTGAAAACCCACTTTTCGCACTTGTGTTAGTGTTGAAAAACCACTTTTTGCACTTGTGTTGGTGCAGGAAACCACTTTTGCACTTGTATTAGTGTGGACAAAAACACTTTTCGCACTTGTGTTATTGTTGAAAAACCACTTTTCGCACTTGTGTTAGTGTTGAAAAACCACTTTTCGCACTTGTGTTAGTGTTGAAAAACCACTTTTCGCACTTGTGTTGGTGCAGGAAACCACTTTTGCACTTGTATTAGTGTGGAAAAACCACTTTTCGCACTTGTGTTAGTGTTGAAAAACCACTTTTCGCACTTGTGTTGGTGCAGGAAACCACTTTTGCACTTGTATTAGTGTGGAAAAAAACTATTTTTGCACTTGTGATAGTGTTGAAAAACCACTTTTCGCACTTGTGTTAGTGTTGAAAAACCACTTTTCGCACTTGTGTTAGTGTTGAAAAACCACTTTTCGCACTTGTGTTGGTGCAGGAAACCACTTTTGCACTTGTATTAGTGTGGACAAAAACACTTTTTGCACTTGTGATAGTGTTGAAAAACCACTTTTCGCACTTGTGTTAGTGTTGAAAAACCACTTTTCGCACTTGTATTGGTGCAGGAAACCACTTTTGCACTTGTATTAGTGTGGAAAAACACTTTTCGCACTTGTGTTAGTGTTGAAAAACCACTTTTCGCACATGTGTTAGTGTTGAAAAACCACTTTTCGCACTTGTGTTGGTGCTGGAAACCACTTTTGCACTTGTATTAGTGTGGAAAAAACACTTTTTGCACTTGTGATAGTGTTGAAAAACCACTTTTCGCACTTGTATTAGTGTTGAAAAACCACTTTTCGCACTTGTGTTGGTGCAGGAAACCACTTTTGCACTTGTATTTGTGTGGAAAAACCACTTTTTGCACTTGTGTTAGTGTTGAAAAACCACTTTTCGCACTTGTGTTAGTGTTGAAAAACCACTTTTCGCACTTGTGTTATTGTTGAAAAACCACTTTTCGCACTTGTGTTGGTGCAGGAAACCACTTTTGCACTTGTATTAGTGTGGAAAAACCACTTTTCGCACTTGTATTAGTGTTGAAAAACCACTTTTCGCACTTGTGTTAGTGTTGAAAAACCACTTTTCGCACTTGTGTTGGTGCAGGAAACCACTTTTGCACTTGTATTAGTGTGGAAAAAACTATTTTTGCACTTGTGATAGTGTTGAAAAACCACTTTTCGCTCTTGTGTTAGTGTTGAAAAACCACTTTTCGCACTTGTGTTAGTGTTGAAAAACCACTTTTCACACTTGTGTTGGTGCAGGAAACCACTTTTGCACTTGTATTAGTGTGGACAAAAACACTTTTTGCACTTGTGATAGTGTTGAAAAACCAGTTTTCGCACTTGTGTTAGTGTTGAAAAACCACTTTTCGCACTTGTATTGGTGCAGGAAACCACTTTTGCACTTGTATTAGTGTGGAAAAACCACTTTTCGCACTTGTGTTATTGTTGAAAAACCACTTTTCGCACTTGTGTTAGTGTTGAAAAACCACTTTTCGCACTTGTGTTAGTGTTGAAAAACCACTTTTCGCACTTGTGTTGGTGCAGGAAACCACTTTTGCATTTGTATTAGTGTGGAAAAAACACCTTTCGCACTTGTGTTAGTGTTGAAAAACCACTTTTCGCACTTGTGTTAGTGTTGAAAAACCACTTTTCGCACTTGTGTTAGTGTTGAAAAACCACTTTTCGCACTTGTGTTGGTGCAGGAAACCACTTTTGCACTTGTATTAGTGTGGAAAACACTTTTTGCACTTGTGATAGTGTTGAACAACCACTTTTCGCACTTGTGTTAGTGTTGAAAAACCACTTTTCGCACTTGTGTTGGTGCAGGAAACCACTTTTGCACTTGTATTAGTGTGGAAAAAACACATTTTGCACTTGTGATAGTGTTGAAAAACCACTTTTCCCACTTGTGTTAGTGTTGAAAAACCACTTTTCGCACTTGTGTTGGGGCAGGAAACCACTTTTGCACTTGTATTAGTGTGGAAAAAACACTTTTCGCACTTGTGTTAGTGTTGAAAAACCACTTTTCGCACTTGTGTTAGTGTTGAAAAACCACTTTTCGCACTTGTGTTAGTGTTGAAAAACCACTTTTCGCACTTGTGTTGGTGCAGGAAACCACTTTTGCACTTGTATTAGTGTGGACAAAAACACTTTTTGCACTTGTGATAGTGTTGAAAAACCACTTTTCGCACTTGTGTTAGTGTTGAAAAACCACTTTTCGCACTTGTATTGGTGCAGGAAACCACTTTTGCACTTGTATTAGTGTGGAAAAACACTTTTCGCACTTGTGTTAGTGTTGAAAAACCACTTTTCGCACATGTGTTAGTGTTGAAAAACCACTTTTCGCACTTGTGTTGGTGCTGGAAACCACTTTTGCACTTGTATTAGTGTGGAAAAAACACTTTTTGCACTTGTGATAGTGTTGAAAAACCACTTTTCGCACTTGTATTAGTGTTGAAAAACCACTTTTCGCACTTGTGTTGGTGCAGGAAACCACTTTTGCACTTGTATTTGTGTGGAAAAACCACTTTTTGCACTTGTGTTAGTGTTGAAAAACCACTTTTCGCACTTGTGTTAGTGTTGAAAAACCACTTTTCGCACTTGTGTTATTGTTGAAAAACCACTTTTCGCACTTGTGTTGGTGCAGGAAACCACTTTTGCACTTGTATTAGTGTGGAAAAACCACTTTTCGCACTTGTGTTAGTGTTGAAAAACCACTTTTCGCACTTGTGTTAGTGTTGAAAAACCACTTTTCGCACTTGTGTTGGTGCTGGAAACCACTTTTGCACTTGTATTAGTGTGGAAAAAACACTTTTTGCACTGGTGATAGTGTTGAAAAACCACTTTTCGCACTTGTGTTAGTGTTGAAAAACCACTTTTCGCACTTGTGTTGGTGCAGGAAACCACTTTTGCACTTGTATTTGTGTGGAAAAACCACTTTTCGCACTTGTGTTAGTGTTGAAAAACCACTTTTCGCACTTGTGTTAGTGTTGAAAAACCACTTTTCGCACTTGTGTTATTGTTGAAAAACCACTTTTCGCACTTGTGTTGGTGCAGGAAACCACTTTTGCACTTGTATTAGTGTGGAAAAACCACTTTTCGCACTTGTGTTAGTGTTGAAAAACCACTTTTCGCACTTGTGTTAGTGTTGAAAAACCACTTTTCGCACTTGTGTTGGTGCAGGAAACCACTTTTGCACTTGTATTAGTGTGGAAAAAACTATTTTTGCACTTGTGATAGTGTTGAAAAACCACTTTTCGCCCTTGTGTTAGTGTTGAAAAACCACTTTTCGCACTTGTGTTAGTGTTGAAAAACCACTTTTCACACTTGTGTTGGTGCAGGAAACCACTTTTGCACTTGTATTAGTGTGGACAAAAACACTTTTTGCACTTGTGATAGTGTTGAAAAACCAGTTTTCGCACTTGTGTTAGTGTTGAAAAACCACTTTTCGCACTTGTATTGGTGCAGGAAACCACTTTTGCACTTGTATTAGTGTGGAAAAACCACTTTTCGCACTTGTCTTATTGTTGAAAAACCACTTTTCGCACTTGTGTTAGTGTTGAAAAACCACTTTTCGCACTTGTGTTAGTGTTGAAAAACCACTTTTCGCACTTGTGTTGGTGCAGGAAACCACTTTTGCATTTGTATTAGTGTGGAAAAAACACCTTTCGCACTTGTGTTAGTGTTGAAAAACCACTTTTCGCACTTGTGTTAGTGTTGAAAAACCACTTTTCGCACTTGTGTTAGTGTTGAAAAACCACTTTTCGCACTTGTGTTGGTGCAGGAAACCACTTTTGCACTTGTATTAGTGTGGAAAAACACTTTTTGCACTTGTGATAGTGTTGAACAACCACTTTTCGCACTTGTGTTAGTGTTGAAAAACCACTTTTCGCACTTGTGTTGGTGCAGGAAACCACTTTTGCACTTGTATTAGTGTGGAAAAAACACATTTTGCACTTGTGATAGTGTTGAAAAACCACTTTTCCCACTTGTGTTAGTGTTGAAAAACCACTTTTCGCACTTGTGTTGGGGCAGGAAACCACTTTTGCACTTGTATTAGTGTGGAAAAAACACTTTTCGCACTTGTGTTAGTGTTGAAAAACCACTTTTCGCACTTGTGTTAGTGTTGAAAAACCACTTTTCGCACTTGTGTTAGTGTAGAAAAAACACTTTCGCACTTGTGTTGGTGCAGGAAACCACTTTTGCACTTGTATTAGTGTGGAAAAAACTATTTTTGCACTTGTGATAGTGTTGAACAACCACTTTTCGCACTTGTGTTAGTGTTGAAAAACCACTTTTCGCACTTTTGTTAGTGTTGAAAAACCACTTTTCGCACTTGTGTTGGTGCAGGAAACCACTTTTGCACTTGTATTAGTGTGGACAAAAACACTTTGCGCACTTGTGTTAGTGTTGAAAAACCACTTTTCGCACTTGTGTTAGTGTTGAAAAACCACTTTTTGCACTTGTGTTAGTGTTGAAAAACCACTTTTCACACTTGTGTTGGTGCAGGAAACCACTTTTGCACTTGTATTAGTGTGGAAAAACTACTTTTCGCACTGGTGTTAGTGTTGAAAAACCACTTTTCGCACTTGTGTTGGTGCAGGAAACCACTTTTGCACTTGTATTAGTGTGGAAAACCACTTTTCGCACTTGTGTTAGTGTTGAAAAACCACTTTTCGCACTTGTGTTAGTGTTGAAAAACCACTTTTCGCACTTGTGTTAGTGTTGAAAAACCACTTTTCGCACTTGTGTTGGTGCAGGAAACCACTTTTGCACTTGTATTAGTGTGAAAAAAACACTTTTTGCACTTGTGATAGTGTTGAAAAACCACTTTTAGCACTTGTGTTAGTGTTGAAAAACCACTTTTCGCACTTGTGTTAGTGTTGAAAAACCACTTTTCGCACTTGTGTTGGTGCAGGAAACCACTTTTGCACTTGTATTAGTGTGGAAAAAACTATTTTTGCACTTGTGATAGTGTTGAAAAACCACTTTTCGCACTTGTGTTAGTGTTGAAAAACCACTTTTCGCACTTGTGTTAGTGTTGAAAAACCACTTTTCGCACTTGTGTTGGTGCAGGAAACCACTTTTGCACTTGTATTAGTGTGGACAAAAACACTTTTTGCACTTGTGATAGTGTTGAAAAACCACTTTTCGCACTTGTGTTAGTGTTGAAAAACCACTTTTCGCACTTGTATTGGTGCAGGAAACCACTTTTGCACTTGTATTAGTGTGGAAAAACACTTTTCGCACTTGTGTTAGTGTTGAAAAACCACTTTTCGCACATGTGTTAGTGTTGAAAAACCACTTTTCGCACTTGTGTTGGTGCTGGAAACCACTTTTGCACTTGTATTAGTGTGGAAAAAACACTTTTTGCACTTGTGATAGTGTTGAAAAACCACTTTTCGCACTTGTGTTGGTGCAGGAAACCACTTTTGCACTTGTATTAGTGTGGACAAAAACACTTTTTGCACTTGTGATAGTGTTGAAAAACCACTTTTCGCACTTGTATTGGTGCAGGAAACCACTTTTGCACTTGTATTAGTGTGGAAAAACACTTTTCGCACTTGTGTTAGTGTTGAAAAACCACTTTTCGCACATGTGTTAGTGTTGAAAAACCACTTTTCGCACTTGTGTTGGTGCTGGAAACCACTTTTGCACTTGTATTAGTGTGGAAAAAACACTTTTTGCACTGGTGATAGTGTTGAAAAACCACTTTTCGCACTTGTGTTAGTGTTGAAAAACCACTTTTCGCACTTGTGTTGGTGCAGGAAACCACTTTTGCACTTGTATTAGTGTGGACAAAAACACTTTTTGCACTTGTGATAGTGTTGAAAAACCACTTTTCGCACTTGTGTTAGTGTTGAAAAACCACTTTTCGCACTTGTATTGGTGCAGGAAACCACTTTTGCACTTGTATTAGTGTGGAAAAACACTTTTCGCACTTGTGTTAGTGTTGAAAAACCACTTTTCGCACATGTGTTAGTGTTGAAAAACCACTTTTCGCACTTGTGTTGGTGCTGGAAACCACTTTTGCACTTGTATTAGTGTGGAAAAAACACTTTTTGCACTGGTGATAGTGTTGAAAAACCACTTTTCGCACTTGTGTTAGTGTTGAAAAACCACTTTTCGCACTTGTGTTGGTGCAGGAAACCACTTTTGCACTTGTATTTGTGTGGAAAAACCACTTTTCGCACTTGTGTTAGTGTTGAAAAACCACTTTTCGCACTTGTGTTAGTGTTGAAAAACCACTTTTCGCACTTGTGTTATTGTTGAAAAACCACTTTTCGCACTTGTGTTGGTGCAGGAAACCACTTTTGCACTTGTATTAGTGTGGAAAAAACACTTTTCGCACTTGTGTTGGTGTTGAAAAACGACTTTTCGCACTTGTGTTAGTGTTGAAAAACCACTTTTCGCACTTGTGTTGGTGCAGGAAGCCACTTTTGCACTTGTATTAGTGTGGAAAAACTACTTTTCGCACTTGTGTTAGTGTTGAAAAACCACTTTTCGCACTTGTGTTAGTGTTGAAAAACCACTTTTCGCACTTGTGTTGGTGCAGGAAACCACTTTCGCACTTGTATTAGTGTGGAAAAAACACTTTTCGCACTTGTGTTAGTGTTGAAAAACCACTTTTCGCACTTGTGTTAGTGTTGAAAAACCACTTTTCGCACTTGTGTTGGTGCAGGAAACCACTTTTGCACTTGTATTAGTGTGGAAAAAACACTTTTTGCACTTGCGATAGTGTTGAAAAACCACTTTTCGCACTTGTGTTAGTGTTGAAAAACCACTTTTCGCACTTGTGTTAGTGTTGAAAAACCACTTTTCGCACTTGTGTTGGTGCAGGAAACCACTTTTGCACTTGTATTCGTGTGGAAAAACCACTTTTCGCACTTGTGTTATTGTTGAAAAACCACTTTTCGCACCTGTGTTAGTGTTTAAAAACCACTTTTCGCACTTGTGTTAGTGTTGAAAAACCACTTTTCGCACTTGTGTTGGTGCAGGAAACCACTTTTGCACTTGTATTAGTGTGGAAAAACCACTTTTCGCACTTGTGTTAGTGTTGAAAAACCACTTTTCGCACTTGTATTGGTGCAGGAAACCACTTTTGCACTTGTATTAGTGTGGAAAAAACATTTTTTGTGCACTTGTGATAGTGTTGAAAACCCACTTTTCGCACTTGTGTTAGTGTTGAAAAACCACTTTTTGCACTTGTGTTGGTGCAGGAAACCACTTTTGCACTTGTATTAGTCTGGACAAAAACACTTTTCGCACTTGTGTTATTGTTGAAAAACCACTTTTCGCACTTGTGTTAGTGTTGAAAAACCACTTTTCGCACTTGTGTTAGTGTTGAAAAACCACTTTTCGCACTTGTGTTGGTGCAGGAAACCACTTTTGCACTTGTATTAGTGTGGAAAAACCACTTTTCGCACTTGTGTTAGTGTTGAAAAACCACTTTTCGCACTTGTGTTGGTGCAGGAAACCACTTTTGCACTTGTATTAGTGTGGAAAAAAACTATTTTTGCACTTGTGATAGTGTTGAAAAACCACTTTTCGCACTTGTGTTAGTGTTGAAAAACCACTTTTCGCACTTGTGTTAGTGTTGAAAAACCACTTTTCGCACTTGTGTTGGTGCAGGAAACCACTTTTGCACTTGTATTAGTGTGGACAAAAACACTTTTTGCACTTGTGATAGTGTTGAAAAACCACTTTTCGCACTTGTGTTAGTGTTGAAAAACCACTTTTCGCACTTGTATTGGTGCAGGAAACCACTTTTGCACTTGTATTAGTGTGGAAAAACACTTTTCGCACTTGTGTTAGTGTTGAAAAACCACTTTTCGCACATGTGTTAGTGTTGAAAAACCACTTTTCGCACTTGTGTTGGTGCTGGAAACCACTTTTGCACTTGTATTAGTGTGGAAAAAACACTTTTTGCACTTGTGATAGTGTTGAAAAACCACTTTTCGCACTTGTATTAGTGTTGAAAAACCACTTTTCGCACTTGTGTTGGTGCAGGAAACCACTTTTGCACTTGTATTTGTGTGGAAAAACCACTTTTTGCACTTGTGTTAGTGTTGAAAAACCACTTTTCGCACTTGTGTTAGTGTTGAAAAACCACTTTTCGCACTTGTGTTATTGTTGAAAAACCACTTTTCGCACTTGTGTTGGTGCAGGAAACCACTTTTGCACTTGTATTAGTGTGGAAAAACCACTTTTCGCACTTGTTTTAGTGTTGAAAAACCACTTTTCGCACTTGTGTTAGTGTTGAAAAACCACTTTTCGCACTTGTGTTGGTGCAGGAAACCACTTTTGCACTTGTATTAGTGTGGAAAAAACTATTTTTGCACTTGTGATAGTGTTGAAAAACCACTTTTCGCCCTTGTGTTAGTGTTGAAAAACCACTTTTCGCACTTGTGTTAGTGTTGAAAAACCACTTTTCACACTTGTGTTGGTGCAGGAAACCACTTTTGCACTTGTATTAGTGTGGACAAAAACACTTTTTGCACTTGTGATAGTGTTGAAAAACCAGTTTTCGCACTTGTGTTAGTGTTGAAAAACCACTTTTCGCACTTGTATTGGTGCAGGAAACCACTTTTGCACTTGTATTAGTGTGGAAAAACCACTTTTCGCACTTGTGTTATTGTTGAAAAACCACTTTTCGCACTTGTGTTAGTGTTGAAAAACCACTTTTCGCACTTGTGTTAGTGTTGAAAAACCACTTTTCGCACTTGTGTTGGTGCAGGAAACCACTTTTGCATTTGTATTAGTGTGGAAAAAACACCTTTCGCACTTGTGTTAGTGTTGAAAAACCACTTTTCGCACTTGTGTTAGTGTTGAAAAACCACTTTTCGCACTTGTGTTAGTGTTGAAAAACCACTTTTCGCACTTGTGTTGGTGCAGGAAACCACTTTTGCACTTGTATTAGTGTGGAAAAACACTTTTTGCACTTGTGATAGTGTTGAACAACCACTTTTCGCACTTGTGTTAGTGTTGAAAAACCACTTTTCGCACTTGTGTTGGTGCAGGAAACCACTTTTGCACTTGTATTAGTGTGGAAAAAACACATTTTGCACTTGTGATAGTGTTGAAAAACCACTTTTCCCACTTGTGTTAGTGTTGAAAAACCACTTTTCGCACTTGTGTTGGGGCAGGAAACCACTTTTGCACTTGTATTAGTGTGGAAAAAACACTTTTCGCACTTGTGTTAGTGTTGAAAAACCACTTTTCGCACTTGTGTTAGTGTTGAAAAACCACTTTTCGCACTTGTGTTAGTGTAGAAAAAACACTTTCGCACTTGTGTTGGTGCAGGAAACCACTTTTGCACTTGTATTAGTGTGGAAAAAACTATTTTTGCACTTGTGATAGTGTTGAACAACCACTTTTCGCACTTGTGTTAGTGTTGAAAAACCACTTTTCGCACTTTTGTTAGTGTTGAAAAACCACTTTTCGCACTTGTGTTGGTGCAGGAAACCACTTTTGCACTTGTATTAGTGTGGACAAAAACACTTTGCGCACTTGTGTTAGTGTTGAAAAACCACTTTTCGCACTTGTGTTAGTGTTGAAAAACCACTTTTTGCACTTGTGTTAGTGTTGAAAAACCACTTTTCACACTTGTGTTGGTGCAGGAAACCACTTTTGCACTTGTATTAGTGTGGAAAAACCACTTTTCGCACTGGTGTTAGTGTTGAAAAACCACTTTTCGCACTTGTGTTGGTGCAGGAAACCACTTTTGCACTTGTATTAGTGTGGAAAACCACTTTTCGCACTTGTGTTAGTGTTGAAAAACCACTTTTCGCACTTGTGTTAGTGTTGAAAAACCACTTTTCGCACTTGTGTTAGTGTTGAAAAACCACTTTTCGCACTTGTGTTGGTGCAGGAAACCACTTTTGCACTTGTATTAGTGTGAAAAAAACACTTTTTGCACTTGTGATAGTGTTGAAAAACCACTTTTAGCACTTGTGTTAGTGTTGAAAAACCACTTTTCGCACTTGTGTTAGTGTTGAAAAACCACTTTTCGCACTTGTGTTGGTGCAGGAAACCACTTTTGCACTTGTATTAGTGTGGAAAAAACTATTTTTGCACTTGTGATAGTGTTGAAAAACCACTTTTCGCACTTGTGTTAGTGTTGAAAAACCACTTTTCGCACTTGTGTTAGTGTTGAAAAACCACTTTTCGCACTTGTGTTGGTGCAGGAAACCACTTTTGCACTTGTATTAGTGTGGACAAAAACACTTTTTGCACTTGTGATAGTGTTGAAAAACCACTTTTCGCACTTGTGTTAGTGTTGAAAAACCACTTTTCGCACTTGTATTGGTGCAGGAAACCACTTTTGCACTTGTATTAGTGTGGAAAAACACTTTTCGCACTTGTGTTAGTGTTGAAAAACCACTTTTCGCACATGTGTTAGTGTTGAAAAACCACTTTTCGCACTTGTGTTGGTGCTGGAAACCACTTTTGCACTTGTATTAGTGTGGAAAAAACACTTTTTGCACTTGTGATAGTGTTGAAAAACCACTTTTCGCACTTGTGTTAGTGTTGAAAAACCACTTTTCGCACTTGTGTTGGTGCAGGAAACCACTTTTGCACTTGTATTTGTGTGGAAAAACCACTTTTCGCACTTGTGTTAGTGTTGAAAAACCACTTTTCGCACTTGTGTTATTGTTGAAAAACCACTTTTCGCACTTGTGTTGGTGCAGGAAACCACTTTTGCACTTGTATTAGTGTGGAAAAAACACTTTTCGCACTTGTGTTGGTGTTGAAAAACCACTTTTCGCACTTGTGTTAGTGTTGAAAAACCACTTTTCGCACTTGTGTTGGTGCAGGAAGCCACTTTTGCACTTGTATTAGTGTGGAAAAACTACTTTTCGCACTTGTGTTAGTGTTGAAAAACCACTTTTCGCACTTGTGTTAGTGTTGAAAAACCACTTTTCGCACTTGTGTTGGTGCAGGAAGCCACTTTTGCACTTGTATTAGTGTGGAAAAACTACTTTTCGCACTTGTGTTAGTGTTGAAAAACCACTTTTCGCACTTGTGTTAGTGTTGAAAAACCACTTTTCGCACTTGTGTTGGTGCAGGAAACCACTTTTGCACTTGTATTAGTGTGGAAAAAACACTTTTCGCACTTGTGTTAGTGTTGAAAAACCACTTTTCGCACTTGTGTTAGTGTTGAAAAACCACTTTTCGCACTTGTGTTGGTGCAGGAAACCACTTTTGCACTTGTATTAGTGTGGAAAAAACACTTTTTGCACTTGCGGTAGTGTTGAAAAACCACTTTTCGCACTTGTGTTAGTGTTGAAAAACCACTTTTCGCACTTGTGTTAGTGTTGAAAAACCACTTTTCGCACTTGTGTTGGTGCAGGAAACCACTTTTGCACTTGTATTCGTGTGGAAAAACCACTTTTCGCACTTGTGTTATTGTTGAAAAACCACTTTTCGCACCTGTGTTAGTGTTGAAAAACCACTTTTCGCACTTGTGTTAGTGTTGAAAAACCACTTTTCGCACTTGTGTTAGTGTTGAAAAACCACTTTTCACACTTGTGTTGGTGCAGGAAACCACTTTTGCACTTGTATTAGTGTGGAAAAACCACTTTTCGCACTGGTGTTAGTGTTGAAAAACCACTTTTCGCACTTGTGTTGGTGCAGGAAACCACTTTTGCACTTGTATTAGTGTGGAAAACCACTTTTCGCACTTGTGTTAGTGTTGAAAAACCACTTTTCGCACTTGTGTTAGTGTTGAAAAACCACTTTTCGCACTTGTGTTAGTGTTGAAAAACCACTTTTCGCACTTGTGTTGGTGCAGGAAACCACTTTTGCACTTGTATTAGTGTGAAAAAAACACTTTTTGCACTTGTGATAGTGTTGAAAAACCACTTTTAGCACTTGTGTTAGTGTTGAAAAACCACTTTTCGCACTTGTGTTAGTGTTGAAAAACCACTTTTCGCACTTGTGTTGGTGCAGGAAACCACTTTTGCACTTGTATTAGTGTGGAAAAAACTATTTTTGCACTTGTGATAGTGTTGAAAAACCACTTTTCGCACTTGTGTTAGTGTTGAAAAACCACTTTTCGCACTTGTGTTAGTGTTGAAAAACCACTTTTCGCACTTGTGTTGGTGCAGGAAACCACTTTTGCACTTGTATTAGTGTGGACAAAAACACTTTTTGCACTTGTGATAGTGTTGAAAAACCACTTTTCGCACTTGTGTTAGTGTTGTAAAACCACTTTTCGCACTTGTATTGGTGCAGGAAACCACTTTTGCACTTGTATTAGTGTGGAAAAACACTTTTCGCACTTGTGTTAGTGTTGAAAAACCACTTTTCGCACATGTGTTAGTGTTGAAAAACCACTTTTCGCACTTGTGTTGGTGCTGGAAACCACTTTTGCACTTGTATTAGTGTGGAAAAAACACTTTTTGCACTTGTGATAGTGTTGAAAAACCACTTTTCGCACTTGTGTTAGTGTTGAAAAACCACTTTTCGCACTTGTGTTGGTGCAGGAAACCACTTTTGCACTTGTATTTGTGTGGAAAAACCACTTTTCGCACTTGTGTTAGTGTTGAAAAACCACTTTTCGCACATGTGTTAGTGTTGAAAAACCACTTTTCGCACTTGTGTTGGTGCTGGAAACCACTTTTGCACTTGTATTAGTGTGGAAAAAACACTTTTTGCACTTGTGATAGTGTTGAAAAACCACTTTTCGCACTTGTATTAGTGTTGAAAAACCACTTTTCGCACTTGTGTTGGTGCAGGAAACCACTTTTGCACTTGTATTTGTGTGGAAAAACCACTTTTTGCACTTGTGTTAGTGTTGAAAAACCACTTTTCGCACTTGTGTTAGTGTTGAAAAACCACTTTTCGCACTTGTGTTATTGTTGAAAAACCACTTTTCGCACTTGTGTTGGTGCAGGAAACCACTTTTGCACTTGCATTAGTGTGGAAAAACCACTTTTCGCACTTGTTTTAGTGTTGAAAAACCACTTTTCGCACTTGTGTTAGTGTTGAAAAACCACTTTTCGCACTTGTGTTGGTGCAGGAAACCACTTTTGCACTTGTATTAGTGTGGAAAAAACTATTTTTGCACTTGTGATAGTGTTGAAAAACCACTTTTCGCCCTTGTGTTAGTGTTGAAAAACCACTTTTCGCACTTGTGTTAGTGTTGAAAAACCACTTTTCACACTTGTGTTGGTGCAGGAAACCACTTTTGCACTTGTATTAGTGTGGACAAAAACACTTTTTGCACTTGTGATAGTGTTGAAAAACCAGTTTTCGCACTTGTGTTAGTGTTGAAAAACCACTTTTCGCACTTGTATTGGTGCAGGAAACCACTTTTGCACTTGTATTAGTGTGGAAAAACCACTTTTCGCACTTGTGTTATTGTTGAAAAACCACTTTTCGCACTTGTGTTAGTGTTGAAAAACCACTTTTCGCACTTGTGTTAGTGTTGAAAAACCACTTTTCGCACTTGTGTTGGTGCAGGAAACCACTTTTGCATTTGTATTAGTGTGGAAAAAACACCTTTCGCACTTGTGTTAGTGTTGAAAAACCACTTTTCGCACTTGTGTTAGTGTTGAAAAACCACTTTTCGCACTTGTGTTAGTGTTGAAAAACCACTTTTCGCACTTGTGTTGGTGCAGGAAACCACTTTTGCACTTGTATTAGTGTGGAAAAACACTTTTTGCACTTGTGATAGTGTTGAACAACCACTTTTCGCACTTGTGTTAGTGTTGAAAAACCACTTTTCGCACTTGTGTTGGTGCAGGAAACCACTTTTGCACTTGTATTAGTGTGGAAAAAACACATTTTGCACTTGTGATAGTGTTGAAAAACCACTTTTCCCACTTGTGTTAGTGTTGAAAAACCACTTTTCGCACTTGTGTTGGGGCAGGAAACCACTTTTGCACTTGTATTAGTGTGGAAAAAACACTTTTCGCACTTGTGTTAGTGTTGAAAAACCACTTTTCGCACTTGTGTTAGTGTTGAAAAACCACTTTTCGCACTTGTGTTAGTGTAGAAAAAACACTTTCGCACTTGTGTTGGTGCAGGAAACCACTTTTGCACTTGTATTAGTGTGGAAAAAACTATTTTTGCACTTGTGATAGTGTTGAACAACCACTTTTCGCACTTGTGTTAGTGTTGAAAAACCACTTTTCGCACTTTTGTTAGTGTTGAAAAACCACTTTTCGCACTTGTGTTGGTGCAGGAAACCACTTTTGCACTTGTATTAGTGTGGACAAAAACACTTTGCGCACTTGTGTTAGTGTTGAAAAACCACTTTTCGCACTTGTGTTAGTGTTGAAAAACCACTTTTTGCACTTGTGTTAGTGTTGAAAAACCACTTTTCACACTTGTGTTGGTGCAGGAAACCACTTTTGCACTTGTATTAGTGTGGAAAAACCACTTTTCGCACTGGTGTTAGTGTTGAAAAACCACTTTTCGCACTTGTGTTGGTGCAGGAAACCACTTTTGCACTTGTATTAGTGTGGAAAACCACTTTTCGCACTTGTGTTAGTGTTGAAAAACCACTTTTCGCACTTGTGTTAGTGTTGAAAAACCACTTTTCGCACTTGTGTTAGTGTTGAAAAACCACTTTTCGCACTTGTGTTGGTGCAGGAAACCACTTTTGCACTTGTATTAGTGTGAAAAAAACACTTTTTGCACTTGTGATAGTGTTGAAAAACCACTTTTAGCACTTGTGTTAGTGTTGAAAAACCACTTTTCGCACTTGTGTTAGTGTTGAAAAACCACTTTTCGCACTTGTGTTGGTGCAGGAAACCACTTTTGCACTTGTATTAGTGTGGAAAAAACTATTTTTGCACTTGTGATAGTGTTGAAAAACCACTTTTCGCACTTGTGTTAGTGTTGAAAAACCACTTTTCGCACTTGTGTTAGTGTTGAAAAACCACTTTTCGCACTTGTGTTGGTGCAGGAAACCACTTTTGCACTTGTATTAGTGTGGACAAAAACACTTTTTGCACTTGTGATAGTGTTGAAAAACCACTTTTCGCACTTGTGTTAGTGTTGAAAAACCACTTTTCGCACTTGTATTGGTGCAGGAAACCACTTTTGCACTTGTATTAGTGTGGAAAAACACTTTTCGCACTTGTGTTAGTGTTGAAAAACCACTTTTCGCACATGTGTTAGTGTTGAAAAACCACTTTTCGCACTTGTGTTGGTGCTGGAAACCACTTTTGCACTTGTATTAGTGTGGAAAAAACACTTTTTGCACTTGTGATAGTGTTGAAAAACCACTTTTCGCACTTGTGTTAGTGTTGAAAAACCACTTTTCGCACTTGTGTTGGTGCAGGAAACCACTTTTGCACTTGTATTTGTGTGGAAAAACCACTTTTCGCACTTGTGTTAGTGTTGAAAAACCACTTTTCGCACTTGTGTTAGTGTTGAAAAACCACTTTTCGCACTTGTGTTATTGTTGAAAAACCACTTTTCGCACTTGTGTTGGTGCAGGAAACCACTTTTGCACTTGTATTAGTGTGGAAAAAACACTTTTCGCACTTGTGTTGGTGTTGAAAAACCACTTTTCGCACTTGTGTTAGTGTTGAAAAACCACTTTTCGCACTTGTGTTGGTGCAGGAAGCCACTTTTGCACTTGTATTAGTGTGGAAAAACTACTTTTCGCACTTGTGTTAGTGTTGAAAAACCACTTTTCGCACTTGTGTTAGTGTTGAAAAACCACTTTTCGCACTTGTGTTGGTGCAGGAAACCACTTTTGCACTTGTATTAGTGTGGAAAAAACACTTTTCGCAC
Source organism: Myxine glutinosa (assembly GCF_964187855.1). Classification (NCBI taxonomy): domain Eukaryota; kingdom Metazoa; phylum Chordata; class Myxini; order Myxiniformes; family Myxinidae; genus Myxine; species Myxine glutinosa. The sequence goes on from NW_027618696.1 coordinate 55,620, forward strand.
TTGTGTTAGTGTTGAAAAACCACTTTTCGCACTTGTGTTAGTGTTGAAAAACCACTTTTCGCACTTGTGTTGGTGCAGGAAACCACTTTTGCACTTGTATTAGTGTGGAAAAAACACTTTTTGCACTTGCGATAGTGTTGAAAAACCACTTTTCGCACTTGTGTTAGTGTTGAAAAACCACTTTTCGCACTTGTGTTAGTGTTGAAAAACCACTTTTCGCACTTGTGTTGGTGCAGGAAACCACTTTTGCACTTGTATTCGTGTGGAAAAACCACTTTTCGCACTTGTGTTATTGTTGAAAAACCACTTTTCGCACCTGTGTTAGTGTTGAAAAACCACTTTTCGCACTTGTGTTAGTGTTGAAAAACCACTTTTCGCACTTGTGTTAGTGTTGAAAAACCACTTTTCACACTTGTGTTGGTGCAGGAAACCACTTTTGCACTTGTATTAGTGTGGAAAAACCACTTTTCGCACTGGTGTTAGTGTTGAAAAACCACTTTTCGCACTTGTGTTGGTGCAGGAAACCACTTTTGCACTTGTATTAGTGTGGAAAACCACTTTTCGCACTTGTGTTAGTGTTGAAAAACCACTTTTCGCACTTGTGTTAGTGTTGAAAAACCACTTTTCGCACTTGTGTTAGTGTTGAAAAACCACTTTTCGCACTTGTGTTGGTGCAGGAAACCACTTTTGCACTTGTATTAGTGTGAAAAAAACACTTTTTGCACTTGTGATAGTGTTGAAAAACCACTTTTAGCACTTGTGTTAGTGTTGAAAAACCACTTTTCGCACTTGTGTTAGTGTTGAAAAACCACTTTTCGCACTTGTGTTGGTGCAGGAAACCACTTTTGCACTTGTATTAGTGTGGAAAAAACTATTTTTGCACTTGTGATAGTGTTGAAAAACCACTTTTCGCACTTGTGTTAGTGTTGAAAAACCACTTTTCGCACTTGTGTTAGTGTTGAAAAACCACTTTTCGCACTTGTGTTGGTGCAGGAAACCACTTTCGCACTTGTATTAGTGTGGAAAAAACACTTTTCGCACTTGTGTTAGTGTTGAAAAACCACTTTTCGCACTTGTGTTAGTGTTGAAAAACCACTTTTCGCACTTGTGTTGGTGCAGGAAACCACTTTTGCACTTGTATTAGTGTGGAAAAAACACTTTTTGCACTTGCGATAGTGTTGAAAAACCACTTTTCGCACTTGTGTTAGTGTTGAAAAACCACTTTTCGCACTTGTGTTAGTGTTGAAAAACCACTTTTCGCACTTGTGTTGGTGCAGGAAACCACTTTTGCACTTGTATTCGTGTGGAAAAACCACTTTTCGCACTTGTGTTATTGTTGAAAAACCACTTTTCGCACCTGTGTTAGTGTTTAAAAACCACTTTTCGCACTTGTGTTAGTGTTGAAAAACCACTTTTCGCACTTGTGTTGGTGCAGGAAACCACTTTTGCACTTGTATTAGTGTGGAAAAACCACTTTTCGCACTTGTGTTAGTGTTGAAAAACCACTTTTCGCACTTGTATTGGTGCAGGAAACCACTTTTGCACTTGTATTAGTGTGGAAAAAACATTTTTTGTGCACTTGTGATAGTGTTGAAAACCCACTTTTCGCACTTGTGTTAGTGTTGAAAAACCACTTTTTGCACTTGTGTTGGTGCAGGAAACCACTTTTGCACTTGTATTAGTGTGGACAAAAACACTTTTCGCACTTGTGTTATTGTTGAAAAACCACTTTTCGCACTTGTGTTAGTGTTGAAAAACCACTTTTCGCACTTGTGTTAGTGTTGAAAAACCACTTTTCGCACTTGTGTTGGTGCAGGAAACCACTTTTGCACTTGTATTAGTGTGGAAAAACCACTTTTCGCACTTGTGTTAGTGTTGAAAAACCACTTTTCGCACTTGTGTTGGTGCAGGAAACCACTTTTGCACTTGTATTAGTGTGGAAAAAAACTATTTTTGCACTTGTGATAGTGTTGAAAAACCACTTTTCGCACTTGTGTTAGTGTTGAAAAACCACTTTTCGCACTTGTGTTAGTGTTGAAAAACCACTTTTCGCACTTGTGTTGGTGCAGGAAACCACTTTTGCACTTGTATTAGTGTGGACAAAAACACTTTTTGCACTTGTGATAGTGTTGAAAAACCACTTTTCGCACTTGTGTTAGTGTTGAAAAACCACTTTTCGCACTTGTATTGGTGCAGGAAACCACTTTTGCACTTGTATTAGTGTGGAAAAACACTTTTCGCACTTGTGTTAGTGTTGAAAAACCACTTTTCGCACATGTGTTAGTGTTGAAAAACCACTTTTCGCACTTGTGTTGGTGCTGGAAACCACTTTTGCACTTGTATTAGTGTGGAAAAAACACTTTTTGCACTTGTGATAGTGTTGAAAAACCACTTTTCGCACTTGTATTAGTGTTGAAAAACCACTTTTCGCACTTGTGTTGGTGCAGGAAACCACTTTTGCACTTGTATTTGTGTGGAAAAACCACTTTTTGCACTTGTGTTAGTGTTGAAAAACCACTTTTCGCACTTGTGTTAGTGTTGAAAAACCACTTTTCGCACTTGTGTTATTGTTGAAAAACCACTTTTCGCACTTGTGTTGGTGCAGGAAACCACTTTTGCACTTGTATTAGTGTGGAAAAACCACTTTTCGCACTTGTTTTAGTGTTGAAAAACCACTTTTCGCACTTGTGTTAGTGTTGAAAAACCACTTTTCGCACTTGTGTTGGTGCAGGAAACCACTTTTGCACTTGTATTAGTGTGGAAAAAACTATTTTTGCACTTGTGATAGTGTTGAAAAACCACTTTTCGCCCTTGTGTTAGTGTTGAAAAACCACTTTTCGCACTTGTGTTAGTGTTGAAAAACCACTTTTCACACTTGTGTTGGTGCAGGAAACCACTTTTGCACTTGTATTAGTGTGGACAAAAACACTTTTTGCACTTGTGATAGTGTTGAAAAACCAGTTTTCGCACTTGTGTTAGTGTTGAAAAACCACTTTTCGCACTTGTATTGGTGCAGGAAACCACTTTTGCACTTGTATTAGTGTGGAAAAACCACTTTTCGCACTTGTGTTATTGTTGAAAAACCACTTTTCGCACTTGTGTTAGTGTTGAAAAACCACTTTTCGCACTTGTGTTAGTGTTGAAAAACCACTTTTCGCACTTGTGTTGGTGCAGGAAACCACTTTTGCATTTGTATTAGTGTGGAAAAAACACCTTTCGCACTTGTGTTAGTGTTGAAAAACCACTTTTCGCACTTGTGTTAGTGTTGAAAAACCACTTTTCGCACTTGTGTTAGTGTTGAAAAACCACTTTTCGCACTTGTGTTGGTGCAGGAAACCACTTTTGCACTTGTATTAGTGTGGAAAAACACTTTTTGCACTTGTGATAGTGTTGAACAACCACTTTTCGCACTTGTGTTAGTGTTGAAAAACCACTTTTCGCACTTGTGTTGGTGCAGGAAACCACTTTTGCACTTGTATTAGTGTGGAAAAAACACATTTTGCACTTGTGATAGTGTTGAAAAACCACTTTTCCCACTTGTGTTAGTGTTGAAAAACCACTTTTCGCACTTGTGTTGGGGCAGGAAACCACTTTTGCACTTGTATTAGTGTGGAAAAAACACTTTTCGCACTTGTGTTAGTGTTGAAAAACCACTTTTCGCACTTGTGTTAGTGTTGAAAAACCACTTTTCGCACTTGTGTTAGTGTAGAAAAAACACTTTCGCACTTGTGTTGGTGCAGGAAACCACTTTTGCACTTGTATTAGTGTGGAAAAAACTATTTTTGCACTTGTGATAATGTTGAACAACCACTTTTCGCACTTGTGTTAGTGTTGAAAAACCACTTTTCGCACTTTTGTTAGTGTTGAAAAACCACTTTTCGCACTTGTGTTGGTGCAGGAAACCACTTTTGCACTTGTATTAGTGTGGACAAAAACACTTTGCGCACTTGTGTTAGTGTTGAAAAACCACTTTTCGCACTTGTGTTAGTGTTGAAAAACCACTTTTTGCACTTGTGTTAGTGTTGAAAAACCACTTTTCACACTTGTGTTGGTGCAGGAAACCACTTTTGCACTTGTATTAGTGTGGAAAAACCACTTTTCGCACTGGTGTTAGTGTTGAAAAACCACTTTTCGCACTTGTGTTGGTGCAGGAAACCACTTTTGCACTTGTATTAGTGTGGAAAACCACTTTTCGCACTTGTGTTAGTGTTGAAAAACCACTTTTCGCACTTGTGTTAGTGTTGAAAAACCACTTTTCGCACTTGTGTTAGTGTTGAAAAACCACTTTTCGCACTTGTGTTGGTGCAGGAAACCACTTTTGCACTTGTATTAGTGTGAAAAAAACACTTTTTGCACTTGTGATAGTGTTGAAAAACCACTTTTAGCACTTGTGTTAGTGTTGAAAAACCACTTTTCGCACTTGTGTTAGTGTTGAAAAACCACTTTTCGCACTTGTGTTGGTGCAGGAAACCACTTTTGCACTTGTATTAGTGTGGAAAAAACTATTTTTGCACTTGTGATAGTGTTGAAAAACCACTTTTCGCACTTGTGTTAGTGTTGAAAAACCACTTTTCGCACTTGTGTTAGTGTTGAAAAACCACTTTTCGCACTTGTGTTGGTGCAGGAAACCACTTTTGCACTTGTATTAGTGTGGACAAAAACACTTTTTGCACTTGTGATAGTGTTGAAAAACCACTTTTCGCACTTGTGTTAGTGTTGAAAAACCACTTTTCGCACTTGTATTGGTGCAGGAAACCACTTTTGCACTTGTATTAGTGTGGAAAAACACTTTTCGCACTTGTGTTAGTGTTGAAAAACCACTTTTCGCACATGTGTTAGTGTTGAAAAACCACTTTTCGCACTTGTGTTGGTGCTGGAAACCACTTTTGCACTTGTATTAGTGTGGAAAAAACACTTTTTGCACTTGTGATAGTGTTGAAAAACCACTTTTCGCACTTGTGTTAGTGTTGAAAAACCACTTTTCGCACTTGTGTTGGTGCAGGAAACCACTTTTGCACTTGTATTTGTGTGGAAAAACCACTTTTCGCACTTGTGTTAGTGTTGAAAAACCACTTTTCGCACTTGTGTTAGTGTTGAAAAACCACTTTTCGCACTTGTGTTATTGTTGAAAAACCACTTTTCGCACTTGTGTTGGTGCAGGAAACCACTTTTGCACTTGTATTAGTGTGGAAAAAACACTTTTCGCACTTGTGTTGGTGTTGAAAAACCACTTTTCGCACTTGTGTTAGTGTTGAAAAACCACTTTTCGCACTTGTGTTGGTGCAGGAAGCCACTTTTGCACTTGTATTAGTGTGGAAAAACTACTTTTCGCACTTGTGTTAGTGTTGAAAAACCACTTTTCGCACTTGTGTTAGTGTTGAAAAACCACTTTTCGCACTTGTGTTGGTGCAGGAAACCACTTTTGCACTTGTATTAGTGTGGAAAAAACACTTTTCGCACTTGTGTTAGTGTTGAAAAACCACTTTTCGCACTTGTGTTAGTGTTGAAAAACCACTTTTCGCACTTGTGTTGGTGCAGGAAACCACTTTTGCACTTGTATTAGTGTGGAAAAAACACTTTTTGCACTTGCGATAGTGTTGAAAAACCACTTTTCGCACTTGTGTTAGTGTTGAAAAACCACTTTTCGCACTTGTGTTAGTGTTGAAAAACCACTTTTCGCACTTGTGTTGGTGCAGGAAACCACTTTTGCACTTGTATTCGTGTGGAAAAACCACTTTTCGCACTTGTGTTATTGTTGAAAAACCACTTTTCGCACCTGTGTTAGTGTTGAAAAACCACTTTTCGCACTTGTGTTAGTGTTGAAAAACCACTTTTCGCACTTGTGTTAGTGTTGAAAAACCACTTTTCACACTTGTGTTGGTGCAGGAAACCACTTTTGCACTTGTATTAGTGTGGAAAAACCACTTTTCGCACTGGTGTTAGTGTTGAAAAACCACTTTTCGCACTTGTGTTGGTGCAGGAAACCACTTTTGCACTTGTATTAGTGTGGAAAACCACTTTTCGCACTTGTGTTAGTGTTGAAAAACCACTTTTCGCACTTGTGTTAGTGTTGAAAAACCACTTTTCACACTTGTGTTAGTGTTGAAAAACCACTTTTCGCACTTGTGTTGGTGCAGGAAACCACTTTTGCACTTGTATTAGTGTGAAAAAACACTTTTTGCACTTGTGATAGTGTTGAAAAACCACTTTTAGCACTTGTGTTAGTGTTGAAAAACCACTTTTCGCACTTGTGTTAGTGTTGAAAAACCACTTTTCGCACTTGTGTTGGTGCAGGAAACCACTTTTGCACTTGTATTAGTGTGGAAAAAACTATTTTTGCACTTGTGATAGTGTTGAAAAACCACTTTTCGCACTTGTGTTAGTGTTGAAAAACCACTTTTCGCACTTGTGTTAGTGTTGAAAAACCACTTTTCGCACTTGTGTTGGTGCAGGAAACCACTTTTGCACTTGTATTAGTGTGGACAAAAACACTTTTTGCACTTGTGATAGTGTTGAAAAACCACTTTTCGCACTTGTGTTAGTGTTGTAAAACCACTTTTCGCACTTGTATTGGTGCAGGAAACCACTTTTGCACTTGTATTAGTGTGGAAAAACACTTTTCGCACTTGTGTTAGTGTTGAAAAACCACTTTTCGCACATGTGTTAGTGTTGAAAAACCACTTTTCGCACTTGTGTTGGTGCTGGAAACCACTTTTGCACTTGTATTAGTGTGGAAAAAACACTTTTTGCACTTGTGATAGTGTTGAAAAAACCACTTTTCGCACTTGTGTTAGTGTTGAAAAACCACTTTTCGCACTTGTGTTGGTGCAGGAAACCACTTTTGCACTTGTATTTGTGTGGAAAAACCACTTTTCGCACTTGTGTTAGTGTTGAAAAACCACTTTTCGCACATGTGTTAGTGTTGAAAAACCACTTTTCGCACTTGTGTTGGTGCTGGAAACCACTTTTGCACTTGTATTAGTGTGGAAAAAACACTTTTTGCACTTGTGATAGTGTTGAAAAACCACTTTTCGCACTTGTATTAGTGTTGAAAAACCACTTTTCGCACTTGTGTTGGTGCAGGAAACCACTTTTGCACTTGTATTTGTGTGGAAAAACCACTTTTGCACTTGTGTTAGTGTTGAAAAACCACTTTTCGCACTTGTGTTAGTGTTGAAAAACCACTTTTCGCACTTGTGTTATTGTTGAAAAACCACTTTTCGCACTTGTGTTGGTGCAGGAAACCACTTTTGCACTTGTATTAGTGTGGAAAAACCACTTTTCGCACTTGTTTTAGTGTTGAAAAACCACTTTTCGCACTTGTGTTAGTGTTGAAAAACCACTTTTCGCACTTGTGTTGGTGCAGGAAACCACTTTTGCACTTGTATTAGTGTGGAAAAAACTATTTTTGCACTTGTGATAGTGTTGAAAACCACTTTTCGCCCTTGTGTTAGTGTTGAAAAACCACTTTTCGCACTTGTGTTAGTGTTGAAAAACCACTTTTCACACTTGTGTTGGTGCAGGAAACCACTTTTGCACTTGTATTAGTGTGGACAAAAACACTTTTTGCACTTGTGATAGTGTTGAAAAACCAGTTTTCGCACTTGTGTTAGTGTTGAAAAACCACTTTTCGCACTTGTATTGGTGCAGGAAACCACTTTTGCACTTGTATTAGTGTGGAAAAACCACTTTTCGCACTTGTGTTATTGTTGAAAAACCACTTTTCGCACTTGTGTTAGTGTTGAAAAACCACTTTTCGCACTTGTGTTAGTGTTGAAAAACCACTTTTCGCACTTGTGTTGGTGCAGGAAACCACTTTTGCATTTGTATTAGTGTGGAAAAAACACCTTTCGCACTTGTGTTAGTGTTGAAAAACCACTTTTCGCACTTGTGTTATTGTTGAAAAACCACTTTTCGCACTTGTGTTAGTGTTGAAAAACCACTTTTCGCACTTGTGTTGGTGCAGGAAACCACTTTTGCACTTGTATTAGTGTGGAAAAACACTTTTTGCACTTGTGATAGTGTTGAACAACCACTTTTCGCACTTGTGTTAGTGTTGAAAAACCACTTTTCGCACTTGTGTTGGTGCAGGAAACCACTTTTGCACTTGTATTAGTGTGGAAAAAACACATTTTGCACTTGTGATAGTGTTGAAAAACCACTTTTCCCACTTGTGTTAGTGTTGAAAAACCACTTTTCGCACTTGTGTTGGGGCAGGAAACCACTTTTGCACTTGTATTAGTGTGGAAAAAAACACTTTTCGCACTTGTGTTAGTGTTGAAAAACCACTTTTCGCACTTGTGTTAGTGTTGAAAAACCACTTTTCGCACTTGTGTTAGTGTAGAAAAAACACTTTCGCACTTGTGTTGGTGCAGGAAACCACTTTTGCACTTGTATTAGTGTGGAAAAAACTATTTTTGCACTTGTGATAGTGTTGAACAACCACTTTTCGCACTTGTGTTAGTGTTGAAA
>NW_027618697.1:0-64087 GCF_964187855.1 Myxine glutinosa
AAGTGGTGTTTTCAACACTAACACAAGTGCGAAAAAGTGGTTTTTTTCAAACATTATCACAAGTGCAAAAAAGTGTTTTTTTTCACACTAATACAAGTGCAAAAGTGGTTTCCCTGCACCAACACAAAGTGCGAAAAAGTGGTTTTTTTCAACACTAACACAAGTGCGAAAAAGTGGTTTTTTCAACACTAACACAAGTGTGAAAAAGTGGTTTTTTCAACACTAACAGAAGTGTGAAAAGTGGTTTTTTCCACACTAATACAAGTGCAAAAAGTGGTTTCCTGCACCAACACAAGTGAAAAAAGTGTTTTTTCCACACTAATACAAGTGCAAAAAGTGGTTTCCTGCACCAACACAAAGTGCGAAAAAGTGGTTTTTTCAACACTAACACAAGTGCGAAAAGTGGTTTTTCAACACTAACACAAGTGCGAAAAGTGGTTTTTTCAACACTAACACAAGTGCAAAAAAGTGGTTTTTTTCCACACTAATACAAGTGCAAAAGTGGTTTCCTGCACCAACACAAGTGCGAAAAGTGGTTTTTTCAACACTAACACAAGTGCGAAAAGTGGTTTTTTCAACACTATCACAAGTGCAAAAAGTGTTTTTTTCCACACTAATACAAGTGCAAAAAGTGGTTTTCCTGCACCAACACAAGTGCGAAAAGTGGTTTTTTCAACACTAACACAAGTGCGAAAAAGTGGTTTTTTCCACACTAATACAAGTGCAAAAAGTGGTTTCCTGCACCAACACAAGTGAAAAAGTGTTTTTTTCCACACTAATACAAGTGCAAAAGTGGTTTCCTGCACCAACACAAGTGCGAAAAGTGGTTTTTCAACACTAAACACAAGAGCGAAAAAGTGGTTTTTTTCCACACTAATACAAGTGCAAAAGTGGTTTCCTGCACCAACACAAGTGCGACAAGTGGTTTTTTCAACACTAACACAAGTGCAAAAAGTGTTTTTTCAAACACTATCACAAGTGCAAAAAGTGTTTTTTTCCACACTAATACAAGTGCAAAAGTGGTTTCCTGCACCAAACACAAGTGCGAAAAGTGGTTTTTCAACACTAACACAAGTGCGAAAAGTGGGTTTTTCAACACTAACACAAGTTGCGAAAAGTGGTTTTTTCCACACTAATACAAGTGCAAAAGTGGTTTCCTGCACCAACACAAGTGCGAAAAGTGGTTTTTCAACACTAACAAAAGTGCGAAAAGTGGTTTTTTCAACACTAACACAAGTGCGAAAAGTGGTTTTTCCACACTAATACAAGTGCAAAAAGTGGTTTCCTGCACCAACACAAGTGCGAAAAGTGGGTTTTTCAACACTAACACAAGTGCGAAAAAGTGGCTTTTCAACACTATCACAAGTGCAAAAAAGTGTTTTTTTCCACACTAATACAAGTGCAAAAAGTGGTTTCCTGCACCAACACAAGTGCGAAAAAGTGGTTTTTTCAACACTAACACAAGTGCGAAAAGTGGGTTTTTTCAACACTAACACAAGTGCGAAAAAGTGGTTTTAACACACAAATACAAGTGCAAAAGTGGTTTCCTGCACCAACACAGGTGCGAAAAGTGGTTTTTTCAACACTAACACAAGTGCGAAAAGTGTTTTTTTTCAACACTATCACAAGTGCAAAAAGTGTTTTTCCACACTAATACAAGTGCAAAAGTGGTTTCCTGCACCAACACAAGTGCGAAAAGTGGTTTTTTCAACACTAACACAAGTGCGAAAAGTGGTTTTTTCAACACTAACACAAGTGCGAAAAAAGTGGTTTTTACCACACTAATAAAAAGTGCAAAACTGGTTTCCTGCACCAACACAAGTGCGAAAAGTGGTTTTTTCAACACTAACACAAGTGCGAAAAAGTGGTTTTTCAACACTATCACAAGTGCAAAAAGTGTTTTTTTCCACACTAATACAAGTGCAAAAGTGGTTTCCTGCACCAAAACAAGTGCGAAAAAGTGGTTTTTTCCACAATAATACAAGTGCAAAAGTGCTTTTCCTGCACCAACACAAGTGCGAAAAGTGGTTTTTCAACACTAACACAAGTGCGAAAAGTGGTTTTTCAACACTAACACAAGAGCGAAAAGTGGTTTTTTGCCACACGAATACAAGTGCAAAAGTGGTTTCCTGCACCAACACAAGTGCGACAAGTGGTTTTTTCAACACTAACACAAGTGCAAAAAGTGTTTTTTTCAACACTATCACAAGTGCAAAAAGTGTTTTTTTCCACACTAATACAAGTGCAAAAGTGGTTTCCTGCACCAACACAAGTGCGAAAAGTGGTTTTTCAACACTAACACAAGTGCGAAAAAGTGGTTTTTCAACACTAACACAAGTGCGAAAAGTGGTTTTTTCAACACTAACACAAGTGCGAAAAGTGGTTTTTCCACACTAATACATGTGCAAAAGTGGTTTTCCTGCACCAACACAAGTGCAAAAAAGTGGTTTTTTCAACACCAACACAAGTGCGAAAAGTGGTTTTTTCAACACTAATACAAGTGCAAAAGTGGTTTCCTGCACCAACACAAGTGCGAAAAGTGGTTTTTCAACACTAACACAAGTGCGGAAAGTGGTTTTTCAACACTAACACAAGTGCGAAAAGTGTTTTTTTCCCTCACTAATACAAGTGCAAAAGTGGTTTTCCTGCACCAACACAAGTGCGAAAAAGTGGTTTTTCAACACTAACACAAGTGCGAAAAGTGGTTTTTCGACACTATCACAAGTGCAAAAGTTTTTTTTTCCACACTAATACAAGTGCAAAAGTGGTTTTCCTGCACCAACACAAGTGCGAAAAGTGGTTTTTTCAACACTAATACAAGTGCGAAAAAGTGGTTTTTTACACACTAATACAAGTGCAAAAGTGGTTTCCTGCACCTATACAAGTGCGAAAAGTGGTTTTTTCAACACTAACACAAGTGCGAAAAGTGGTTTTTTCAACACTATCACAAGTGCAAATAGTGTTTTTTCCACACTAATACAAGTGCAAAAGTGGTTTCCTGCACCAACACAAGGGCGGAAAAGTGGTTTTTCAACACTAACACAAGTGCGAAAAGTGGTTTTTTCAACACTAACACAAGTACGAAAAGTGTTTTTTTCCACACTAATACAAGTGCAAAAGTGGTTTTCCTGCACCAACACAAGTGCAAAAAGTGGTTTTTCAACACTAACACAAGTGCGAAATGTGGTTTTTTCAACACTAACACAAGTGCAAAAAGTGTTTTTTTTCCACACTAATACAAGTGCAAAAAGTGGTTTCCTGCACCAACACAAGTGCGAAAAGTGGTTTTTTTCAAACACTAACACAAGTGCGAAAAGTGTTTTTTTCCACACTAATACAAGTGCAAAAGTGGTTTTCCTGCACCAACACATGTGCGAAAAGTGGTTTTTTCAACACTAACACAAGTGCGAAAAGTGGTTTTTCAACACTAACACAAGTGCGAAAAGTGGTTTTTTCACACTAACACAAGTGCGAAAAGTGGTTTTTTCAACACTAACACAAGTGCGAAAAGTGGTTTTTCCACACTAATACAAGTGCAAAAAGTGGTTTTCCTGCACCAACACAAGTGCGAAAAGTGGTTTTTCAACACTAACACAAGTGCGAAAAGTGGCTTTTCAACACTATCACAAGTGCGAAAAAGTGTTTTTTTCCACACTAATACAAGTGCAAAAGTGGTTTTCTTGCACCAACACAAGTGCGAAAAGTGGTTTTTTCAACACTAACACAAGTGCGAAAAGTGGTTTTTTTCAACACTAACACAAGTGCGAAAAGTGGTTTTTCAGCACTAACACAAGTGCGCTAACACAAGTGCGAAAAGTGGTTTTTCAACACTAACACAAGTGCGAAAAGTGGTTTTTCAGCACTAACACAAGTGCGAAAAGTGGTTTTTCACACTAATACAAGTGCAAAAGTGGTTTCCTGCACCAACACAAGTGCGAAAAGTGGTTTTTCAACACTAACACAAGTGCGAAAAGTGGTTTTTCAACACTATCACAAGTGCAAAAGTGGTTTCCGGCACCAACACAAGTGCAAAAAGTGGTTTTTCAACACTAACACAAGTGCGAAAAGTGGTTTTTCAACACGAACACAAGGGCGAAAAGTGGTTTTTCAACACTAACACAAGTGCGAAAAGTGGTTTTTCCACACTAATACAAGTGCAAAAGTGGTTTCCTGCACCAAAACAAGTGCGAAAAGTGGTTTTTCAACACTTACACAAGTGCGAAAAGTGGTTTTTCAACACTAACACAAGTGCATAAAGTGGTTTTTTCCACACTAATACAAGTGCAAAAGTGGTTTCCTGCACCAACACAAGTGCGAAAAGTGGTGTTTCAACACTAACACAAGTGCGAAAAGTGGTTTTTCAACATTATCACAAGTGCAAAAAGTGTTTTTTTCACACTAATACAAGTGCAAAAGTGGTTTCCTGCACCAACACAAGTGCGAAAAGTGTTTTTCAACACTAACACAAGTGCGAAAAGTGGTTTTTCAACACTAACACAAGTGCGAAAAGTGGTTTTTCAACACTAACACAAGTGCGAAAAGTGGTTTTTCCACACTAATACATGTGCAAAAGTGGTTTCCTGCACCAACACAAGTGCAAAAAGTGGTTTTTCAACACCAACACAAGTGCGAAAAGTGGTTTTTCAACACTAATACAAGTGCAAAAGTGGTTTCCTGCACCAACACAAGTGCGAAAAGTGGTTTTTCAACACTAACACAAGTGCGGAAAGTGGTTTTTCAACACTAACACAAGTGCGAAAAGTGTTTTTTCCTCACTAATACAAGTGCAAAAGTGGTTTCCTGCACCAACACAAGTGCGAAAAGTGGTTTTTCAACACTAACACAAGTGCGAAAAGTGGTTTTTCGACACTATCACAAGTGCAAAAGTGTTTTTTTCCACACTAATACAAGTGCAAAAGTGGTTTCCTGCACCAACACAAGTGCGAAAAGTGTTTTTTCAACACTAATACAAGTGCGAAAAGTGGTTTTTACACACTAATACAAGTGCAAAAGTGGTTTCCTGCACCTATACAAGTGCGAAAAGTGGTTTTTCAACACTAACACAAGTGCGAAAAGTGGTTTTTCAACACTATCACAAGTGCAAATAGTGTTTTTCCACACTAATACAAGTGCAAAAGTGGTTTCCTGCACCAACACAAGGGCGAAAAGTGGTTTTTCAACACTAACACAAGTGCGAAAAGTGGTTTTCAACACTAACACAAGTACGAAAAGTGTTTTTTCCACACTAATACAAGTGCAAAAGTGGTTTCCTGCACCAACACAAGTGCAAAAAGTGGTTTTTCAACACTAACACAAGTGCGAAATGTGGTTTTTCAACACTAACACAAGTGCAAAAAGTGTTTTTTCCACACTAATACAAGTGCAAAAGTGGTTTCCTGCACCAACACAAGTGCGAAAAGTGTTTTTCAACACTAACACAAGTGCGAAAAGTGTTTTTTCCACACTAATACAAGTGCAAAAGTGGTTTCCTGCACCAACACAAGTGCGAAAAGTGGTTTTTCAACACTAACACAAGTGCGAAAAGTGGTTTTTCAACACTAACACAAGTGCGAAAAGTGGTTTTTCAACACTAACACAAGTGCGAAAAGTGGTTTTTCAACACTAACACAAGTGCGAAAAGTGGTTTTTCCACACTAATACAAGTGCAAAAGTGGTTTCCTGCACCAACACAAGTGCGAAAAGTGGTTTTTCAACACTAACACAAAAGTGCGAAAAGTGGCTTTTCAACACTATCACAAGTGCGAAAAGTGTTTTTTCCACACTAATACAAGTGCAAAAGTGGTTTCTTGCACCAACACAAGTGCGAAAAGTGGTTTTTCAACACTAACACAAGTGCGAAAAGTGGTTTTTCAACACTAACACAAGTGCGAAAAGTGGTTTTTCAGCACTAACACAAGTGCGAAAAGTGGTTTTTCCACACTAATACAAGTGCAAAAGTGGTTTCCTGCACCAACACAAGTGCGAAAAGTGGTTTTTCAACACTAACACAAGTGCGAAAAGTGGTTTTTCAACACTATCACAAGTGCAAAAGTGGTTTCCGGCACCAACACAAGTGCAAAAAGTGGTTTTTCAACACTAACACAAGTGCGAAAAGTGGTTTTTCAACACGAACACAAGGGCGAAAAGTGGTTTTCAACACTAACACAAGTGCGAAAAGTGGTTTTTCCACACTACTACAAGTGCAAAAGTGGTTTCCTGCACCAAAACAAGTGCGAAAAGTGGTTTTTCAACACTTACACAAGTGCGAAAAAGTGGTTTTTCAACACTAACACAAGTGCATAAAGTGGTTTTTCCACACTAATACAAGTGCAAAAGTGGTTTCCTGCACCAACACAAGTGCGAAAAGTGGTGTTTCAACACTAACACAAGTGCGAAAAGTGGTTTTTCAACATTATCACAAGTGCAAAAAGTGTTTTTTTCACACTAATACAAGTGCAAAAGTGGTTTCCTGCACCAACACAAGTGCGAAAAGTGGTTTTTCAACACTAACACAAGTGCGAAAAGTGGTTTTTCACACTAACACAAGTGTGAAAAGTGGTTTTTCAACACTAACAGAAGTGCGAAAAGTGGTTTTTCCACACTAATACAAGTGCAAAAGTGGTTTCCTGCACCAACACAAGTGAAAAGTGTTTTTTCCACACTAATACAAGTGCAAAAGTGGTTTCCTGCACCAACACAAGTGCGAAAAGTGGTTTTTCAACACTAACACAAGTGCGAAAAGTGGTTTTTCAACACTAACACAAGTGCGAAAAGTGGTTTTTCAACACTAACACAAGTGCAAAAAGTGGTTTTTCCACACTAATACCAGTGCAAAAGTGGTTTCCTGCACCAACACAAGTGCGAAAAGTGGTTTTTCAACACTAACACAAGTGCGAAAAGTGGTTTTTCAACACTATCACAAGTGCAAAAAGTGTTTTTTCCACACTAATACAAGTGCAAAAGTGGTTTCCTGCACCAACACAAGTGCGAAAAGTGGTTTTTCAACACTAACACAAGTGCGAAAAGTGGTTTTTCCACACTAATACAAGTGCAAAAGTGGTTTCCTGCACCAACACAAGTGAAAAAGTGTTTTTTTCCACACTAATACAAGTGCAAAAGTGGTTTCCTGCACCAACACAAGTGCGAAAAGTGGTTTTCAACACTAACACAAGAGCGAAAAGTGGTTTTTCCACACTAATACAAGTGCAAAAGTGGTTTCCTGCACCAACACAAGTGCGACAAGTGGTTTTTCAACACTAACACAAGTGCAAAAAGTGTTTTTTCAACACTATCACAAGTGCAAAAAGTGTTTTTTCCACACTAATAGAAGTGCAAAAGTGGTTTCCTGCACCAACACAAGTGCGAAAAGTGGTTTTTCAACACTAACACAAGTGCGAAAAGTGGTTTTTCAACACTAACACAAGTGCGAAAAGTGGTTTTTCCACACTAATACATGTGCAAAAGTGGTTTCCTGCACCAACACAAGTGCAAAAAGTGGTTTTTCAACACCAACACAAGTGCGAAAAGTGGTTTTTCAACACTAATACAAGTGCAAACGTGGTTTCCTGCACCAACACAAGTGCGAAAAGTGGTTTTTCAACATTAACTCAAGTGCGGAAAGTGGTTTTTCAACACTAACACAAGTGCGAAAAGTGTTTTTTCCTCACTAATACAAGTGCAAAAGTGGTTTCCTGCACCAACACAAGTGCGAAAAGTGGTTTTTCAACACTAACACAAGTGTGAAAAGTGGTTTTTCAACACTAACACAAGTGCGAAAAGTGGTTTTTCGACACTATCACAAGTGCAAAAAGTGTTTTTTCCACACTAATACAAGTGCAAAAGTGGTTTCCTGCACCAACACAAGTGCGAAAAGTGGTTTTTCAACACTAATACAAGTGCGAAAAGTTGTTTTTCCACACTAATACAAGTGCAAAAGTGGTTTCCTGCACCAACACAAGTGCGAAAAGTGGTATTTCAACACTATCACAAGTGCGAAAAGTGGTTTTTCAACACTAACACAAGTGCGAAAAGTGGTTTTTCAACACTAACACAAGTGCGAAAAGTGGTTTTTCCACACTAATACAAGTGCAAAAGTGGTTTCCTGCACCAACACAAGTGCGAAAAGTGGTTTTTCAACACTAACACAAGTGCGAAAAGTGGTTTTTCAACACTAACACAAGTGCGAAAAGTGGTTTTTCAACACTAACACAAGTGCGAAAAGTGGTTTTTCCACACTAATACAAGTGCAAAAGTGCTTTCCTGCACCAACACAAGTGCGAAAAGTGGTTTTTCAACACTAACACAAGTGCGAAAAGTGGTTTTTCAACACTAACACAAGTGCGAAAAGTGGTTTTTCCCCACTAATACAAGTGCAAAAGTGGTTTCCTGCACCAACACAAGTGCGAAAAGTGGTTTTTCAACACTAACACAAGTGCGAAAAGTGGCTTTTCAACACTATCACAAGTGCGAAAAGTGTTTTTTCCACACTAATACAAGTGCAAAAGTGGTTTCTTGCACAAACACAAGTGCGAAAAGTGGTTTTTCAACACTAACACAAGTGCGAAAAGTGGTTTTTCAACACTAACACAAGTGCGAAAAGTGGTTTTTCAGCACTAACACAAGTGCAAAAAGTGGTTTTTCCACACTAATACAAGTGCAAAAGTGGTTTCCTGCACCAACACAAGTGCGAAAAGTGGTTTTTCAACACTAACACAAGTGCGAAAAGTGGTTTTTCAACACTATCACAAGTGCAAAAAGTGTTTTTTCCACACTAATACAAGTGCAAAAGTGGTTTCCTGCACCAACACAAGTGCGAAAAGTGGTTTTTCAACACTAACACAAGTGCGAAAAGTGGTTTTTCAACACTAACACAAGTGCGAAAAGTGGTTTTTCCACACTAATACAAGTGCAAAACTGGTTTCCTGCACCAACACAAGTGCGAAAAGTGGTTTTTCAACACTAACACAAGTGCGAAAAGTGGTTTTTCAACACTAACACAAGTGCGAAAAGTGGTTTTTCCACACTAATACAAGTGCAAAAGTGGTTTCCTGCACCAACACAAGTGCGAAAAGTGGTTTTTCAACACTAACACAAGTGCGAAAAGTGGCTTTTCAACACTATCACAAGTGCAAAAAGTGTTTTTTCCACACTAATACAAGTGCAAAAGTGGTTTCCTGCACCAACACAAGTGCGAAAAGTGGTTTTTCAACACTAACACAAGTGCGAAAAGTGGTTTTTCAACACTAACACAAGTGCGAAAAGTGGCTTTTCAACACTATCACAGGTGCGAAAAGTGGTTTTTCAACACTAACACAAGTGCGAAAAGTGGTTTTTCAACACTATCACAAGTGCAAAAAGTGTTTTTCTACACTAATACAAGTGCAAAAGTGGTTTCCTGCACCAACACAAGTGTGAAAAGTGGTTTTTCAACACTAACACAAGTGCGAAAAGTGGTTTTTCAACACTAACACAAGTGCGAAAAGTGGTTTTACCACACTAATAAAAGTGCAAAACTGGTTTCCTGCACCAACACAAGTGCGAAAAGTGGTTTTTCAACACTATCACAAGTGCAAAAAGTGTTTTTTCCACACTAATACAAGTGCAAAAGTGGTTTCCTGCACCAAAACAAGTGCGAAAAGTGGTTTTTCCACAATAATACAAGTGCAAAAGTGCTTTCCTGCACCAACACAAGTACGAAAAGTGGTTTTTCAACACTAACACAAGTGCGAAAAGTGGTTTTCAACACTAACACAAGAGCGAAAAGTGTTTTTTCCACACTAATACAAGTGCAAAAGTGGTTTCCTGCACCAACACAAGTGCAAAAAGTGGTTTTTCAACACTAACACAAGTGCGAAATGTGGTTTTTCAACACTAACACAAGTGCAAAAAGTGTTTTTGCCACACTAATACAAGTGCAAAAGTGGTTTCCTGCACCAACACAAGTGCGAAAAGTGGTTTTTCAACACTAACACAAGTGCGAAAAGTGTTTTTTCCACACTAATACAAGTGCAAAAGTGGTTTCCTGCACCAACACAAGTGCGAAAAGTGGTTTTTCAACACTAACACAAGTGCGAAAAGTGGTTTTTCAACACTAACACAAGTGCGAAAAGTGGTTTTTCAACACTAACACAAGTGCGAAAAGTGGTTTTTCAACACTAACACAAGTGCGAAAAGTGGTTTTTCCACACTAATACAAGTGCAAAAGTGGTTTCCTGCACCAACACAAGTGCGAAAAGTGGTTTTTCAACACTAACACAAGTGCGAAAAGTGGCTTTTCAACACCATCACAAGTGCGAAAAGTGTTTTTTCCACACTAATACAAGTGCAAAAGTGGTTTCTTGCACCAACACAAGTGCGAAAAGTGGTTTTTCAACACTAACACAAGTGCGAAAAGTGGTTTTTCAACACTAACACAAGTGCGAAAAGTGGTTTTTCAGCACTAACACAAGTGCGAAAAGTGGTTTTTCCACACTAATACAAGTGCAAAAGTGGTTTCCTGCACCAACACAAGTGCGAAAAGTGGTTTTTCAACACTAACACAAGTGCGAAAAGTGGTTTTTCAACACTATCACAAGTGCAAAAGTGGTTTCCGGCACCAACACAAGTGCAAAAAGTGGTTTTTCAACACTAACACAAGTGCGAAAAGTGGTTTTTCAACACGAACACAAGGGCGAAAAGTGGTTTTTCAACACTAACACAAGTGCGAAAAGTGGTTTTTCCACACTAATACAAGTGCAAAAGTGGTTTCCTGCACCAAAACAAGTGCGAAAAGTGGTTTTTCAACACTTACACAAGTGCGAAAAGTGGTTTTTCAACAATAATACAAGTGCAAAAGTGGTTTCCTGCACCAACACAAGTGCGAAAAGTGGTGTTTCAACACTAACACAAGTGCGAAAAGTGGTTTTTCAACATTATCACAAGTGCAAAAAGTGTTTTTTTCACACTAATACAAGTGCAAAAGTGGTTTCCTGCACCAACACAAGTGCGAAAAGTGGTTTTTCAACACTAACACAAGTGCGAAAAGTGGTTTTTCAACACTAACACAAGTGTGAAAAGTGGTTTTTCAACACTAACACAAGTGCGAAAAGTGGTTTTTCCACACTAATACAAGTGCAAAAGTGGTTTCCTGCACCAACACAAGTGAAAAAGTGTTTTTTCCACACTAATACAAGTGCAAAAGTGGTTTCCTGCACCAACACAAGTGCGAAAAGTGGTTTTTCAACACTAACACAAGTGCGAAAAGTGGTTTTTCAACACTAACACAAGTGCGAAAAGTGGTTTTTCAACACTAACACAAGTGCAAAAAGTGGTTTTTCCACACTAATACAAGTGCAAAAGTGGTTTCCTGCACCAACACAAGTGCGAAAAGTGGTTTTTCAACACTAACACAAGTGCGAAAAGTGGTTTTTCAACACTATCACAAGTGCAAAAAGTGTTTTTTCCACACTAATACAAGTGCAAAAGTGGTTTCCTGCACCAACACAAGTGCGAAAAGTGGTTTTTCAACACTAACACAAGTGCGAAAAGTGGTTTTTCCACACTAATACAAGTGCAAAAGTGGTTTCCTGCACCAACACAAGTGAAAAAGTGTTTTTTCCACACTAATACAAGTGCAAAAGTGGTTTCCTGCACCAACACAAGTGCGAAAAGTGGTTTTCAACACTAACACAAGAGCGAAAAGTGGTTTTTCCACACTAATACAAGTGCAAAAGTGGTTTCCTGCACCAACACAAGTGCGACAAGTGGTTTTTCAACACTAACACAAGTGCAAAAAGTGTTTTTTCAACACTATCACAAGTGCAAAAAGTGTTTTTTCCACACTAATAGAAGTGCAAAAGTGGTTTCCTGCACCAACACAAGTGCGAAAAGTGGTTTTTCAACACTAACACAAGTGCGAAAAGTGGTTTTTCAACACTAACACAAGTGCGAAAAGTGGTTTTTCCACACTAATACATGTGCAAAAGTGGTTTCCTGCACCAACACAAGTGCAAAAAGTGGTTTTTCAACACCAACACAAGTGCGAAAAGTGGTTTTTCAACACTAATACAAGTGCAAAAGTGGTTTCCTGCACCAACACAAGTGCGAAAAGTGGTTTTTCAACATTAACACAAGTGCGGAAAGTGGTTTTTCAACACTAACACAAGTGCGAAAAGTGTTTTTTCCTCACTAATACAAGTGCAAAAGCGGTTTCCTGCACCAACACAAGTGCGAAAAGTGGTTTTTCAACACTAACACAAGTGCGAAAAGTGGTTTTTCAACACTAACACAAGTGCGAAAAGTGGTTTTTCGACACCATCACAAGTGCAAAAAGTGTTTTTTCCACACTAATACAAGTGCAAAAGTGGTTTCCTGCACCAACACAAGTGCGAAAAGTGGTTTTTCAACACTAATACAAGTGCGAAAAGTGGTTTTTCCACACTAATACAAGTGCAAAAGTGGTTTCCTGCACCAACACAAGTGCGAAAAGTGGTTTTTCAACACTATCACAAGTGCGAAAAGTGGTTTTTCAACACTAACACAAGTGCGAAAAGTGGTTTTTCAACACTAACACAAGTGCGAAAAGTGGTTTTTCCACACTAATACAAGTGCAAAAATGGTTTCCTGCACCAACACAAGTGCGAAAAGTGGTTTTTCAACACTAACACAAGTGCGAAAAGTGGTTTTTCAACACTAACACAAGTGCGAAAAGTGGTTTTTCAACACTAACACAAGTGCGAAAAGTGGTTTTTCCACACTAATACAAGTGCAAAAGTGCTTTCCTGCACCAACACAAGTGCGAGAAGTGGTTTTTCAACACTAACACAAGTGCGAAAAGTGGTTTTTCAACACTAACACAAGTGCGAAAAGTGGTTTTTCCCCACTAATACAAGTGCAAAAGTGGTTTCCTGCACCAACACAAGTGCGAAAAGTGGTTTTTCAACACTAACACAAGTGCGAAAAGTGGCTTTTCAACACTATCACAAGTGCGAAAAGTGTTTTTTCCACACTAATACAAGTGCAAAAGTGGTTTCTTGCACAAACACAAGTGCGAAAAGTGGTTTTTCAACACTAACACAAGTGCGAAAAGTGGTTTTTCAACACTAACACAAGTGCGAAAAGTGGTTTTTCAGCACTAACACAAGTGCAAAAAGTGGTTTTTCCACACTAATACAAGTGCAAAAGTGGTTTCCTGCACCAACACAAGTGCGAAAAGTGGTTTTTCAACACTAACAGAAGTGCGAAAAGTGGTTTTTCAACACTATCACAAGTGCAAAAAGTGTTTTTTCCACACTAATACAAGTGCAAAAGTGGTTTCCTGCACCAAAACAAGTGCGAAAAGTGGTTTTTCAACACTAACACAAGTGCGAAAAGTGGTTTTTCAACACTAACACAAGTGCGAAAAGTGGTTTTTCCACACTAATACAAGTGCAAAAGTGGTTTCCTGCACCAACACAAGTGCGAAAAGTGGTTTTTCAACACTAACACAAGTGCGAAAAGTGGTTTTTCAACACTAACACAAGTGCGAAAAGTGGTTTTTCCACACTAATACAAGTGCAAAAGTGGTTTCCTGCACCAACACAAGTGCGAAAAGTGGTTTTTCAACACTAACACAAGTGCGAAAAGTGGCTTTTCAACACTATCACAAGTGCAAAAAGTGTTTTTTCCACACTAATACAAGTGCAAAAGTGGTTTCCTGCACCAACACAAGTGCGAAAAGTGGTTTTTCAACACTAACACAAGTGCGAAAAGTGGTTTTTCAACACTAACACAAGTGCGAAAAGTGGTTTTAACACACAAATACAAGTGCAAAAGTGGTTTCCTGCACCAACACAGGTGCGAAAAGTGGTTTTTCAACACTAACACAAGTGCGAAAAGTGTTTTTTCAACACTATCACAAGTGCAAAAAGTGTTTTTCCACACTAATACAAGTGCAAAAGTGGTTTCCTGCACCAACACAAGTGCGAAAAGTGGTTTTTCAACACTAACACAAGTGCGAAAAGTGGTTTTTCAACACTAACACAAGTGCGAAAAAGTGGTTTTACCACACTAATAAAAGTGCAAAACTGGTTTCCTGCACCAACACAAGTGCGAAAAGTGGTTTTTCAACACTAACACAAGTGCGAAAAGTGGTTTTTCAACACTATCACAAGTGCTAAAAGTGTTTTTTCCACACTAATACAAGTGCAAAAGTGGTTTCCTGCACCAAAACAAGTGCGAAAAGTGGTTTTTCCACAATAATACAAGTGCAAAAGTGCTTTCCTGCACCAACACAAGTGCGAAAAGTGGTTTTTCAACACTAACACAAGTGCGAAAAGTGGTTTTCAACACTAACACAAGAGCGAAAAGTGGTTTTTGCCACACGAATACAAGTGCAAAAGTGGTTTCCTGCACCAACACAAGTGCGACAAGTGGTTTTTCAACACTAACACAAGTGCAAAAAGTGTTTTTTCAACACTATCACAAGTGAAAAAAGTGTTTTTTCCACACTAATACAAGTGCAAAAGTGGTTTCCTGCACCAACACAAGTGCGAAAAGTGGTTTTTCAACACTAACACAAGTGCGAAAAGTGGTTTTTCAACACTAACACAAGTGCGAAAAGTGGTTTTTCAACACTAACACAAGTGCGAAAAGTGGTTTTTCCACACTAATACATGTGCAAAAGTGGTTTCCTGCACCAACACAAGTGCGAAAAGTGGTTTTTCAACACTAACACAAGTGCGGAAAGTGGTTTTTCAACACTAACACAAGTGCGAAAAGTGTTTTTTCCTCACTAATACAAGTGCAAAAGTGGTTTCCTGCACCAACACAAGTGCGAAAAGTGGTTTTTCAACACTAACACAAGTGCGAAAAGTGGTTTTTCGACACTATCACAAGTGCAAAAGTGTTTTTTCCACACTAATACAAGTGCAAAAGTGGTTTCCTGCACCAACACAAGTGCGAAAAGTGGTTTTTCAACACTAATACAAGTGCGAAAAGTGGTTTTTACACACTAATACAAGTGCAAAAGTGGTTTCCTGCACCTATACAAGTGCGAAAAGTGGTTTTTCAACACTAACACAAGTGCGAAAAGTGGTTTTTCAACACTATCACAAGTGCAAATAGTGTTTTTCCACACTAATACAAATGCAAAAGTGGTTTCCTGCACCAACACAAGGGCGAAAAGTGGTTTTTCAACACTAACACAAGTGCGAAAAGTGGTTTTTCAACACTAACACAAGTACGAAAAGTGTTTTTTCCACACTAATACAAGTGCAAAAGTGGTTTCCTGCACCAACACAAGTGCAAAAAGTGGTTTTTCAACACTAACACAAGTGCGAAATGTGGTTTTTCAACACTAACACAAGTGCAAAAAGTGTTTTTTCCACACTAATACAAGTGCAAAAGTGGTTTCCTGCACCAACACAAGTGCGAAAAGTGGTTTTTCAACACTAACACAAGTGCGAAAAGTGTTTTTTCCACACTAATACAAGTGCAAAAGTGGTTTCCTGCACCAACACAAGTGCGAAAAGTGGTTTTTCAACACTAACACAAGTGCGAAAAGTGGTTTTTCAACACTAACACAAGTGCGAAAAGTGGTTTTTCAACACTAACACAAGTGCGAAAAGTGGTTTTTCAACACTAACACAAGTGCGAAAAGTGGTTTTTCCACACTAATACAAGTGCAAAAGTGGTTTCCTGCACCAACACAAGTGCGAAAAGTGGTTTTTCAACACTAACACAAGTGCGAAAAGTGGCTTTTCAACACTATCACAAGTGCGAAAAGTGTTTTTTCCACACTAATACAAGTGCAAAAGTGGTTTCTTGCACCAACACAAGTGCGAAAAGTGGTTTTTCAACACTAACACAAGTGCGAAAAGTGGTTTTTCAACACTAACACAAGTGCGAAAAGTGGTTTTTCAGCACTAACACAAGTGCGAAAAGTGGTTTTTCCACACTAATACAAGTGCAAAAGTGGTTTCCTGCACCAACACAAGTGCGAAAAGTGGTTTTTCAACACTAACACAAGTGCGAAAAGTGGTTTTTCAACACTATCACAAGTGCAAAAGTGGTTTCCGGCACCAACACAAGTGCAAAAAGTGGTTTTTCAACACTAACACAAGTGCGAAAAGTGGTTTTTCAACACGAACACAAGGGCGAAAAGTGGTTTTTCAACACTAACACAAGTGCGAAAAGTGGTTTTTCCACACTAATACAAGTGCAAAAGTGGTTTCTTGCACCAAAACAAGTGCGAAAAGTGGTTTTTCAACACTTACACAAGTGCGAAAAGTGGTTTTTCAACACTAACACAAGTGCATAAAGTGGTTTTTCCACACTAATACAAGTGCAAAAGTGGTTTCCTGCACCAACACAAGTGCGAAAAGTGGTGTTTCAACACTAACACAAGTGCGAAAAGTGGTTTTTCAACATTATCACAAGTGCAAAAAGTGTTTTTTTCACACTAATACAAGTGCAAAAGTGGTTTCCTGCACCAACACAAGTGCGAAAAGTGGTTTTTCAACACTAACACAAGTGCGAAAAGTGGTTTTTCAACACTAACACAAGTGTGAAAAGTGGTTTTTCAACACTAACAGAAGTGCGAAAAGTGGTTTTTCCACACTAATACAAGTGCAAAAGTGGTTTCCTGCACCAACACAAGTGAAAAAGTGTTTTTTCCACACTAATACAAGTGCAAAAGTGGTTTCCTGCACCAACACAAGTGCGAAAAGTGGTTTTTCAACACTAACACAAGTGCGAAAAGTGGTTTTTCAACACTAACACAAGTGCGAAAAGTGGTTTTTCAACACTAACACAAGTGCAAAAAGTGGTTTTTCCACACTAATACCAGTGCAAAAGTGGTTTCCTGCACCAACACAAGTGCGAAAAGTGGTTTTTCAACACTAACACAAGTGCGAAAAGTGGTTTTTCAACACTATCACAAGTGCAAAAAGTGTTTTTTCCACACTAATACAAGTGCAAAAGTGGTTTCCTGCACCAACACAAGTGCGAAAAGTGGTTTTTCAACACTAACACAAGTGCGAAAAGTGGTTTTTCCACACTAATACAAGTGCAAAAGTGGTTTCCTGCACCAACACAAGTGAAAAAGTGTTTTTTCCACACTAATACAAGTGCAAAAGTGGTTTCCTGCACCAACACAAGTGCGAAAAGTGGTTTTCAACACTAACACAAGAGCGAAAAGTGGTTTTTCCACACTAATACAAGTGCAAAAGTGGTTTCCTGCACCAACACAAGTGCGACAAGTGGTTTTTCAACACTAACACAAGTGCGAAAAGTGGTTTTTCAACACTAACACAAGTGCGAAAAGTGGTTTTTCAACACTAACACAAGTGCGAAAAGTGGTTTTTCCACACTAATACAAGTGCAAAAGTGGTTTCCTGCACCAACACAAGTGCGAAAAGTGGTTTTTCAACACTAACACAAGTGCGAAAAGTGGCTTTTCAACACTATCACAAGTGCGAAAAGTGTTTTTTCCACACTAATACAAGTGCAAAAGTGGTTTCTTGCACCAACACAAGTGCGAAAAGTGGTTTTTCAACACTAACACAAGTGCGAAAAGTGGTTTTTCAACACTAACACAAGTGCGAAAAGTGGTTTTTCAGCACTAACACAAGTGCGAAAAGTGGTTTTTCCACACTAATACAAGTGCAAAAGTGGTTTCCTGCACCAACACAAGTGCGAAAAGTGGTTTTTCAACACTAACACAAGTGCGAAAAGTGGTTTTTCAACACTATCACAAGTGCAAAAGTGGTTTCCGGCACCAACACAAGTGCAAAAAGTGGTTTTTCAACACTAACACAAGTGCGAAAAGTGGTTTTTCAACACGAACACAAGGGCGAAAAGTGGTTTTTCAACACTAACACAAGTGCGAAAAGTGGTTTTTCCACACTAATACAAGTGCAAAAGTGGTTTCTTGCACCAAAACAAGTGCGAAAAGTGGTTTTTCAACACTTACACAAGTGCGAAAAGTGGTTTTTCAACACTAACACAAGTGCATAAAGTGGTTTTTCCACACTAATACAAGTGCAAAAGTGGTTTCCTGCACCAACACAAGTGCGAAAAGTGGTGTTTCAACACTAACACAAGTGCGAAAAGTGGTTTTTCAACATTATCACAAGTGCAAAAAGTGTTTTTTTCACACTAATACAAGTGCAAAAGTGGTTTCCTGCACCAACACAAGTGCGAAAAGTGGTTTTTCAACACTAACACAAGTGCGAAAAGTGGTTTTTCAACACTAACACAAGTGTGAAAAGTGGTTTTTCAACACTAACAGAAGTGCGAAAAGTGGTTTTTCCACACTAATACAAGTGCAAAAGTGGTTTCCTGCACCAACACAAGTGAAAAAGTGTTTTTTCCACACTAATACAAGTGCAAAAGTGGTTTCCTGCACCAACACAAGTGCGAAAAGTGGTTTTTCAACACTAACACAAGTGCGAAAAGTGGTTTTTCAACACTAACACAAGTGCGAAAAGTGGTTTTTCAACACTAACACAAGTGCAAAAAGTGGTTTTTCCACACTAATACCAGTGCAAAAGTGGTTTCCTGCACCAACACAAGTGCGAAAAGTGGTTTTTCAACACTAACACAAGTGCGAAAAGTGGTTTTTCAACACTATCACAAGTGCAAAAAGTGTTTTTTCCACACTAATACAAGTGCAAAAGTGGTTTCCTGCACCAACACAAGTGCGAAAAGTGGTTTTTCAACACTAACACAAGTGCGAAAAGTGGTTTTTCCACACTAATACAAGTGCAAAAGTGGTTTCCTGCACCAACACAAGTGAAAAAGTGTTTTTTCCACACTAATACAAGTGCAAAAGTGGTTTCCTGCACCAACACAAGTGCGAAAAGTGGTTTTCAACACTAACACAAGAGCGAAAAGTGGTTTTTCCACACTAATACAAGTGCAAAAGTGGTTTCCTGCACCAACACAAGTGCGACAAGTGGTTTTTCAACACTAACACAAGTGCAAAAAGTGTTTTTTCAACACTATCACAAGTGCAAAAAGTGTTTTTTCCACACTAATAGAAGTGCAAAAGTAGTTTCCTGCACCAACACAAGTGCGAAAAGTGGTTTTTCAACACTAACACAAGTGCGAAAAGTGGTTTTTCAACACTAACACAAGTGCGAAAAGTGGTTTTTCCACACTAATACATGTGCAAAAGTGGTTTCCTGCACCAACACAAGTGCAAAAAGTGGTTTTTCAACACCAACACAAGTGCGAAAAGTGGTTTTTCAACACTAATACAAGTGCAAAAGTGGTTTCCTGCACCAACACAAGTGCGAAAAGTGGTTTTTCAACATTAACTCAAGTGCGGAAAGTGGTTTTTCAACACTAACACAAGTGCGAAAAGTGTTTTTTCCTCACTAATACAAGTGCAAAAGTGGTTTCCTGCACCAACACAAGTGCGAAAAGTGGTTTTTCAACACTAACACAAGTGCGAAAAGTGGTTTTTCAACACTAACACAAGTGCGAAAAGTGGTTTTTCGACACTATCACAAGTGCAAAAAGTGTTTTTTCCACACTAATACAAGTGCAAAAGTGGTTTCCTGCACCAACACAAGTGCGAAAAGTGGTTTTTCAACACTAATACAAGTGCGAAAAGTTGTTTTTCCACACTAATACAAGTGCAAAAGTGGTTTCCTGCACCAACACAAGTGCGAAAAGTGGTTTTTCAACACTATCACAAGTGCGAAAAGTGGTTTTTCAACACTAACACAAGTGCGAAAAGTGGTTTTTCAACACTAACACAAGTGCGAAAAGTGGTTTTTCCACACTAATACAAGTGCAAAAGTGGTTTCCTGCACCAACACAAGTGCGAAAAGTGGTTTTTCAACACTAACACAAGTGCGAAAAGTGGTTTTTCAACACTAACACAAGTGCGAAAAGTGGTTTTTCAACACTAACACAAGTGCGAAAAGTGGTTTTTCCACACTAATACAAGTGCAAAAGTGCTTTCCTGCACCAACACAAGTGCGAAAAGTGGTTTTTCAACACTAACACAAGTGCGAAAAGTGGTTTTTCAACACTAACACAAGTGCGAAAAGTGGTTTTTCCCCACTAATACAAGTGCAAAAGTGGTTTCCTGCACCAACACAAGTGCGAAAAGTGGTTTTTCAACACTAACACAAGTGCGAAAAGTGGCTTTTCAACACTATCACAAGTGCGAAAAGTGTTTTTTCCACACTAATACAAGTGCAAAAGTGGTTTCTTGCACAAACACAAGTGCGAAAAGTGGTTTTTCAACACTAACACAAGTGCGAAAAGTGGTTTTTCAACACTAACACAAGTGCGAAAAGTGGTTTTTCAGCACTAACACAAGTGCAAAAAGTGGTTTTTCCACACTAATACAAGTGCAAAAGTGGTTTCCTGCACCAACACAAGTGCGAAAAGTGGTTTTTCAACACTAACACAAGTGCGAAAAGTGGTTTTTCAACACTATCACAAGTGCAAAAAGTGTTTTTTCCACACTAATACAAGTGCAAAAGTGGTTTCCTGCACCAACACAAGTGCGAAAAGTGGTTTTTCAACACTAACACAAGTGCGAAAAGTGGTTTTTCAACACTAACACAAGTGCGAAAAGTGGTTTTTCCACACTAATACAAGTGCAAAACTGGTTTCCTGCACCAACACAAGTGCGAAAAGTGGTTTTTCAACACTAACACAAGTGCGAAAAGTGGTTTTTCAACACTAACACAAGTGCGAAAAGTGGTTTTTCCACACTAATACAAGTGCAAAAGTGGTTTCCTGCACCAACACAAGTGCGAAAAGTGGTTTTTCAACACTAACACAAGTGCGAAAAGTGGCTTTTCAACACTATCACAAGTGCAAAAAGTGTTTTTTCCACACTAATACAAGTGCAAAAGTGGTTTCCTGCACCAACACAAGTGCGAAAAGTGGTTTTTCAACACTAACACAAGTGCGAAAAGTGGTTTTTCAACACTAACACAAGTGCGAAAAGTGGCTTTTCAACACTATCACAGGTGCGAAAAGTGGTTTTTCAACACTAACACAAGTGCGAAAAGTGGTTTTTCAACACTATCACAAGTGCAAAAAGTGTTTTTCCACACTAATACAAGTGCAAAAGTGGTTTCCTGCACCAACACAAGTGTGAAAAGTGGTTTTTCAACACTAACACAAGTGCGAAAAGTGGTTTTTCAACACTAACACAAGTGCGAAAAGTGGTTTTACCACACTAATAAAAGTGCAAAACTGGTTTCCTGCACCAACACAAGTGCGAAAAGTGGTTTTTCAACACTATCGCAAGTGCAAAAAGTGTTTTTTCCACACTAATACAAGTGCAAAAGTGGTTTCCTGCACCAAAACAAGTGCGAAAAGTGTTTTTTCCACACTAATACAAGTGCAAAAGTGGTTTCTTGCACAAACACAAGTGCGAAAAGTGGTTTTTCAACACTAACACAAGTGCGAAAAGTGGTTTTTCAACACTAACACAAGTGCGAAAAGTGGTTTTTCAGCACTAACACAAGTGCAAAAAGTGGTTTTTCCACACTAATACAAGTGCAAAAGTGGTTTCCTGCACCAACACAAGTGCGAAAAGTGGTTTTTCAACACTAACAGAAGTGCGAAAAGTGGTTTTTCAACACTATCACAAGTGCAAAAAGTGTTTTTTCCACACTAATACAAGTGCAAAAGTGGTTTCCTGCACCAAAACAAGTGCGAAAAGTGGTTTTTCAACACTAACACAAGTGCGAAAAGTGGTTTTTCAACACTAACACAAGTGCGAAAAGTGGTTTTTCCACACTAATACAAGTGCAAAAGTGGTTTCCTGCACCAACACAAGTGCGAAAAGTGGTTTTTCAACACTAACACAAGTGCGAAAAGTGGTTTTTCAACACTAACACAAGTGCGAAAAGTGGTTTTTCCACACTAATACAAGTGCAAAAGTGGTTTCCTGCACCAACACAAGTGCGAAAAGTGGTTTTTCAACACTAACACAAGTGCGAAAAGTGGCTTTTCAACACTATCACAAGTGCAAAAAGTGTTTTTTCCACACTAATACAAGTGCAAAAGTGGTTTCCTGCACCAACACAAGTGCGAAAAGTGGTTTTTCAACACTAACACAAGTGCGAAAAGTGGTTTTTCAACACTAACACAAGTGCGAAAAGTGGTTTTAACACACAAATACAAGTGCAAAAGTGGTTTCCTGCACCAACACAGGTGCGAAAAGTGGTTTTTCAACACTAACACAAGTGCGAAAAGTGTTTTTTCAACACTATCACAAGTGCAAAAAGTGTTTTTCCACACTAATACAAGTGCAAAAGTGGTTTCCTGCACCAACACAAGTGCGAAAAGTGGTTTTTCAACACTAACACAAGTGCGAAAAGTGGTTTTTCAACACTAACACAAGTGCGAAAAAGTGGTTTTACCACACTAATAAAAGTGCAAAACTGGTTTCCTGCACCAACACAAGTGCGAAAAGTGGTTTTTCAACACTAACACAAGTGCGAAAAGTGGTTTTTCAACACTATCACAAGTGCTAAAAGTGTTTTTTCCACACTAATACAAGTGCAAAAGTGGTTTCCTGCACCAAAACAAGTGCGAAAAGTGGTTTTTCCACAATAATACAAGTGCAAAAGTGCTTTCCTGCACCAACACAAGTGCGAAAAGTGGTTTTTCAACACTAACACAAGTGCGAAAAGTGGTTTTCAACACTAACACAAGAGCGAAAAGTGGTTTTTGCCACACGAATACAAGTGCAAAAGTGGTTTCCTGCACCAACACAAGTGCGACAAGTGGTTTTTCAACACTAACACAAGTGCAAAAAGTGTTTTTTCAACACTATCACAAGTGAAAAAAGTGTTTTTTCCACACTAATACAAGTGCAAAAGTGGTTTCCTGCACCAACACAAGTGCGAAAAGTGGTTTTTCAACACTAACACAAGTGCGAAAAGTGGTTTTTCAACACTAACACAAGTGCGAAAAGTGGTTTTTCAACACTAACACAAGTGCGAAAAGTGGTTTTTCCACACTAATACATGTGCAAAAGTGGTTTCCTGCACCAACACAAGTGCGAAAAGTGGTTTTTCAACACTAACACAAGTGCGGAAAGTGGTTTTTCAACACTAACACAAGTGCGAAAAGTGTTTTTTCCTCACTAATACAAGTGCAAAAGTGGTTTCCTGCACCAACACAAGTGCGAAAAGTGGTTTTTCAACACTAACACAAGTGCGAAAAGTGGTTTTTCGACACTATCACAAGTGCAAAAGTGTTTTTTCCACACTAATACAAGTGCAAAAGTGGTTTCCTGCACCAACACAAGTGCGAAAAGTGGTTTTTCAACACTAATACAAGTGCGAAAAGTGGTTTTTACACACTAATACAAGTGCAAAAGTGGTTTCCTGCACCTATACAAGTGCGAAAAGTGGTTTTTCAACACTAACACAAGTGCGAAAAGTGGTTTTTCAACACTATCACAAGTGCAAATAGTGTTTTTCCACACTAATACAAATGCAAAAGTGGTTTCCTGCACCAACACAAGGGCGAAAAGTGGTTTTTCAACACTAACACAAGTGCGAAAAGTGGTTTTTCAACACTAACACAAGTACGAAAAGTGTTTTTTCCACACTAATACAAGTGCAAAAGTGGTTTCCTGCACCAACACAAGTGCAAAAAGTGGTTTTTCAACACTAACACAAGTGCGAAATGTGGTTTTTCAACACTAACACAAGTGCAAAAAGTGTTTTTTCCACACTAATACAAGTGCAAAAGTGGTTTCCTGCACCAACACAAGTGCGAAAAGTGGTTTTTCAACACTAACACAAGTGCGAAAAGTGTTTTTTCCACACTAATACAAGTGCAAAAGTGGTTTCCTGCACCAACACAAGTGCGAAAAGTGGTTTTTCAACACTAACACAAGTGCGAAAAGTGGTTTTTCAACACTAACACAAGTGCGAAAAGTGGTTTTTCAACACTAACACAAGTGCGAAAAGTGGTTTTTCAACACTAACACAAGTGCGAAAAGTGGTTTTTCCACACTAATACAAGTGCAAAAGTGGTTTCCTGCACCAACACAAGTGCGAAAAGTGGTTTTTCAACACTAACACAAGTGCGAAAAGTGGCTTTTCAACACTATCACAAGTGCGAAAAGTGTTTTTTCCACACTAATACAAGTGCAAAAGTGGTTTCTTGCACCAACACAAGTGCGAAAAGTGGTTTTTCAACACTAACACAAGTGCGAAAAGTGGTTTTTCAACACTAACACAAGTGCGAAAAGTGGTTTTTCAGCACTAACACAAGTGCGAAAAGTGGTTTTTCCACACTAATACAAGTGCAAAAGTGGTTTCCTGCACCAACACAAGTGCGAAAAGTGGTTTTTCAACACTAACACAAGTGCGAAAAGTGGTTTTTCAACACTATCACAAGTGCAAAAGTGGTTTCCGGCACCAACACAAGTGCAAAAAGTGGTTTTTCAACACTAACACAAGTGCGAAAAGTGGTTTTTCAACACGAACACAAGGGCGAAAAGTGGTTTTTCAACACTAACACAAGTGCGAAAAGTGGTTTTTCCACACTAATACAAGTGCAAAAGTGGTTTCCTGCACCAAAACAAGTGCGAAAAGTGGTTTTTCAACACTTACACAAGTGCGAAAAGTGGTTTTTCAACACTAACACAAGTGCATAAAGTGGTTTTTCCACACTAATACAAGTGCAAAAGTGGTTTCCTGCACCAACACAAGTGCGAAAAGTGGTGTTTCAACACTAACACAAGTGCGAAAAGTGGTTTTTCAACATTATCACAAGTGCAAAAAGTGTTTTTTTCACACTAATACAAGTGCAAAAGTGGTTTCCTGCACCAACACAAGTGCGAAAAGTGGTTTTTCAACACTAACACAAGTGCGAAAAGTGGTTTTTCAACACTAACACAAGTGTGAAAAGTGGTTTTTCAACACTAACAGAAGTGCGAAAAGTGGTTTTTCCACACTAATACAAGTGCAAAAGTGGTTTCCTGCACCAACACAAGTGAAAAAGTGTTTTTTCCACACTAATACAAGTGCAAAAGTGGTTTCCTGCACCAACACAAGTGCGAAAAGTGGTTTTTCAACACTAACACAAGTGCGAAAAGTGGTTTTTCAACACTAACACAAGTGCGAAAAGTGGTTTTTCAACACTAACACAAGTGCAAAAAGTGGTTTTTCCACACTAATACCAGTGCAAAAGTGGTTTCCTGCACCAACACAAGTGCGAAAAGTGGTTTTTCAACACTAACACAAGTGCGAAAAGTGGTTTTTCAACACTATCACAAGTGCAAAAAGTGTTTTTTCCACACTAATACAAGTGCAAAAGTGGTTTCCTGCACCAACACAAGTGCGAAAAGTGGTTTTTCAACACTAACACAAGTGCGAAAAGTGGTTTTTCCACACTAATACAAGTGCAAAAGTGGTTTCCTGCACCAACACAAGTGAAAAAGTGTTTTTTCCACACTAATACAAGTGCAAAAGTGGTTTCCTGCACCAACACAAGTGCGAAAAGTGGTTTTCAACACTAACACAAGAGCGAAAAGTGGTTTTTCCACACTAATACAAGTGCAAAAGTGGTTTCCTGCACCAACACAAGTGCGACAAGTGGTTTTTCAACACTAACACAAGTGCAAAAAGTGTTTTTTCAACACTATCACAAGTGCAAAAAGTGTTTTTTCCACACTAATAGAAGTGCAAAAGTAGTTTCCTGCACCAACACAAGTGCGAAAAGTGGTTTTTCAACACTAACACAAGTGCGAAAAGTGGTTTTTCAACACTAACACAAGTGCGAAAAGTGGTTTTTCCACACTAATACATGTGCAAAAGTGGTTTCCTGCACCAACACAAGTGCAAAAAGTGGTTTTTCAACACCAACACAAGTGCGAAAAGTGGTTTTTCAACACTAATACAAGTGCAAAAGTGGTTTCCTGCACCAACACAAGTGCGAAAAGTGGTTTTTCAACATTAACTCAAGTGCGGAAAGTGGTTTTTCAACACTAACACAAGTGCGAAAAGTGTTTTTTCCTCACTAATACAAGTGCAAAAGTGGTTTCCTGCACCAACACAAGTGCGAAAAGTGGTTTTTCAACACTAACACAAGTGCGAAAAGTGGTTTTTCAACACTAACACAAGTGCGAAAAGTGGTTTTTCGACACTATCACAAGTGCAAAAAGTGTTTTTTCCACACTAATACAAGTGCAAAAGTGGTTTCCTGCACCAACACAAGTGCGAAAAGTGGTTTTTCAACACTAATACAAGTGCGAAAAGTTGTTTTTCCACACTAATACAAGTGCAAAAGTGGTTTCCTGCACCAACACAAGTGCGAAAAGTGGTTTTTCAACACTATCACAAGTGCGAAAAGTGGTTTTTCAACACTAACACAAGTGCGAAAAGTGGTTTTTCAACACTAACACAAGTGCGAAAAGTGGTTTTTCCACACTAATACAAGTGCAAAAGTGGTTTCCTGCACCAACACAAGTGCGAAAAGTGGTTTTTCAACACTAACACAAGTGCGAAAAGTGGTTTTTCAACACTAACACAAGTGCGAAAAGTGGTTTTTCAACACTAACACAAGTGCGAAAAGTGGTTTTTCCACACTAATACAAGTGCAAAAGTGCTTTCCTGCACCAACACAAGTGCGAAAAGTGGTTTTTCAACACTAACACAAGTGCGAAAAGTGGTTTTTCAACACTAACACAAGTGCGAAAAGTGGTTTTTCCCCACTAATACAAGTGCAAAAGTGGTTTCCTGCACCAACACAAGTGCGAAAAGTGGTTTTTCAACACTAACACAAGTGCGAAAAGTGGCTTTTCAACACTATCACAAGTGCGAAAAGTGTTTTTTCCACACTAATACAAGTGCAAAAGTGGTTTCTTGCACAAACACAAGTGCGAAAAGTGGTTTTTCAACACTAACACAAGTGCGAAAAGTGGTTTTTCAACACTAACACAAGTGCGAAAAGTGGTTTTTCAGCACTAACACAAGTGCAAAAAGTGGTTTTTCCACACTAATACAAGTGCAAAAGTGGTTTCCTGCACCAACACAAGTGCGAAAAGTGGTTTTTCAACACTAACACAAGTGCGAAAAGTGGTTTTTCAACACTATCACAAGTGCAAAAAGTGTTTTTTCCACACTAATACAAGTGCAAAAGTGGTTTCCTGCACCAACACAAGTGCGAAAAGTGGTTTTTCAACACTAACACAAGTGCGAAAAGTGGTTTTTCAACACTAACACAAGTGCGAAAAGTGGTTTTTCCACACTAATACAAGTGCAAAACTGGTTTCCTGCACCAACACAAGTGCGAAAAGTGGTTTTTCAACACTAACACAAGTGCGAAAAGTGGTTTTTCAACACTAACACAAGTGCGAAAAGTGGTTTTTCCACACTAATACAAGTGCAAAAGTGGTTTCCTGCACCAACACAAGTGCGAAAAGTGGTTTTTCAACACTAACACAAGTGCGAAAAGTGGCTTTTCAACACTATCACAAGTGCAAAAAGTGTTTTTTCCACACTAATACAAGTGCAAAAGTGGTTTCCTGCACCAACACAAGTGCGAAAAGTGGTTTTTCAACACTAACACAAGTGCGAAAAGTGGTTTTTCAACACTAACACAAGTGCGAAAAGTGGCTTTTCAACACTATCACAGGTGCGAAAAGTGGTTTTTCAACACTAACACAAGTGCGAAAAGTGGTTTTTCAACACTATCACAAGTGCAAAAAGTGTTTTTCCACACTAATACAAGTGCAAAAGTGGTTTCCTGCACCAACACAAGTGTGAAAAGTGGTTTTTCAACACTAACACAAGTGCGAAAAGTGGTTTTTCAACACTAACACAAGTGCGAAAAGTGGTTTTACCACACTAATAAAAGTGCAAAACTGGTTTCCTGCACCAACACAAGTGCGAAAAGTGGTTTTTCAACACTATCACAAGTGCAAAAAGTGTTTTTTCCACACTAATACAAGTGCAAAAGTGGTTTCCTGCACCAAAACAAGTGCGAAAAGTGGTTTTTCCACAATAATACAAGTGCAAAAGTGCTTTCCTGCACCAACACAAGTGCGAAAAGTGGTTTTTCAACACTAACACAAGTGCGAAAAGTGGTTTTCAACACTAACACAAGAGCGAAAAGTGTTTTTTCCACACTAATACAAGTGCAAAAGTGGTTTCCTGCACCAACACAAGTGCAAAAAGTGGTTTTTCAACACTAACACAAGTGCGAAATGTGGTTTTTCAACACTAACACAAGTGCAAAAAGTGTTTTTGCCACACTAATACAAGTGCAAAAGTGGTTTCCTGCACCAACACAAGTGCGAAAAGTGGTTTTTCAACACTAACACAAGTGCGAAAAGTGTTTTTTCCACACTAATACAAGTGCAAAAGTGGTTTCCTGCACCAACACAAGTGCGAAAAGTGGTTTTTCAACACTAACACAAGTGCGAAAAGTGGTTTTTCAACACTAACACAAGTGCGAAAAGTGGTTTTTCAACACTAACACAAGTGCGAAAAGTGGTTTTTCAACACTAACACAAGTGCGAAAAGTGGTTTTTCCACACTAATACAAGTGCAAAAGTGGTTTCCTGCACCAACACAAGTGCGAAAAGTGGTTTTTCAACACTAACACAAGTGCGAAAAGTGGCTTTTCAACACCATCACAAGTGCGAAAAGTGTTTTTTCCACACTAATACAAGTGCAAAAGTGGTTTCTTGCACCAACACAAGTGCGAAAAGTGGTTTTTCAACACTAACACAAGTGCGAAAAGTGGTTTTTCAACACTAACACAAGTGCGAAAAGTGGTTTTTCAGCACTAACACAAGTGCGAAAAGTGGTTTTTCCACACTAATACAAGTGCAAAAGTGGTTTCCTGCACCAACACAAGTGCGAAAAGTGGTTTTTCAACACTAACACAAGTGCGAAAAGTGGTTTTTCAACACTATCACAAGTGCAAAAGTGGTTTCCGGCACCAACACAAGTGCAAAAAGTGGTTTTTCAACACTAACACAAGTGCGAAAAGTGGTTTTTCAACACGAACACAAGGGCGAAAAGTGGTTTTTCAACACTAACACAAGTGCGAAAAGTGGTTTTTCCACACTAATACAAGTGCAAAAGTGGTTTCCTGCACCAAAACAAGTGCGAAAAGTGGTTTTTCAACACTTACACAAGTGCGAAAAGTGGTTTTTCAACACTAATACAAGTGCAAAAGTGGTTTCCTGCACCAACACAAGTGCGAAAAGTGGTGTTTCAACACTAACACAAGTGCGAAAAGTGGTTTTTCAACATTATCACAAGTGCAAAAAGTGTTTTTTTCACACTAATACAAGTGCAAAAGTGGTTTCCTGCACCAACACAAGTGCGAAAAGTGGTTTTTCAACACTAACACAAGTGCGAAAAGTGGTTTTTCAACACTAACACAAGTGTGAAAAGTGGTTTTTCAACACTAACACAAGTGCGAAAAGTGGTTTTTCCACACTAATACAAGTGCAAAAGTGGTTTCCTGCACCAACACAAGTGAAAAAGTGTTTTTTCCACACTAATACAAGTGCAAAAGTGGTTTCCTGCACCAACACAAGTGCGAAAAGTGGTTTTTCAACACTAACACAAGTGCGAAAAGTGGTTTTTCAACACTAACACAAGTGCGAAAAGTGGTTTTTCAACACTAACACAAGTGCAAAAAGTGGTTTTTCCACACTAATACAAGTGCAAAAGTGGTTTCCTGCACCAACACAAGTGCGAAAAGTGGTTTTTCAACACTATCACAAGTGCAAAAAGTGTTTTTTCCACACTAATACAAGTGCAAAAGTGGTTTCCTGCACCAAAACAAGTGCGAAAAGTGGTTTTTCCACAATAATACAAGTGCAAAAGTGCTTTCCTGCACCAACACAAGTGCGAAAAGTGGTTTTTCAACACTAACACAAGTGCGAAAAGTGGTTTTCAACACTAACACAAGAGCGAAAAGTGTTTTTTCCACACTAATACAAGTGCAAAAGTGGTTTCCTGCACCAACACAAGTGCAAAAAGTGGTTTTTCAACACTAACACAAGTGCGAAATGTGGTTTTTCAACACTAACACAAGTGCAAAAAGTGTTTTTGCCACACTAATACAAGTGCAAAAGTGGTTTCCTGCACCAACACAAGTGCGAAAAGTGGTTTTTCAACACTAACACAAGTGCGAAAAGTGTTTTTTCCACACTAATACAAGTGCAAAAGTGGTTTCCTGCACCAACACAAGTGCGAAAAGTGGTTTTTCAACACTAACACAAGTGCGAAAAGTGGTTTTTCAACACTAACACAAGTGCGAAAAGTGGTTTTTCAACACTAACACAAGTGCGAAAAGTGGTTTTTCAACACTAACACAAGTGCGAAAAGTGGTTTTTCCACACTAATACAAGTGCAAAAGTGGTTTCCTGCACCAACACAAGTGCGAAAAGTGGTTTTTCAACACTAACACAAGTGCGAAAAGTGGCTTTTCAACACCATCACAAGTGCGAAAAGTGTTTTTTCCACACTAATACAAGTGCAAAAGTGGTTTCTTGCACCAACACAAGTGCGAAAAGTGGTTTTTCAACACTAACACAAGTGCGAAAAGTGGTTTTTCAACACTAACACAAGTGCGAAAAGTGGTTTTTCAGCACTAACACAAGTGCGAAAAGTGGTTTTTCCACACTAATACAAGTGCAAAAGTGGTTTCCTGCACCAACACAAGTGCGAAAAGTGGTTTTTCAACACTAACACAAGTGCGAAAAGTGGTTTTTCAACACTATCACAAGTGCAAAAGTGGTTTCCGGCACCAACACAAGTGCAAAAAGTGGTTTTTCAACACTAACACAAGTGCGAAAAGTGGTTTTTCAACACGAACACAAGGGCGAAAAGTGGTTTTTCAACACTAACACAAGTGCGAAAAGTGGTTTTTCCACACTAATACAAGTGCAAAAGTGGTTTCCTGCACCAAAACAAGTGCGAAAAGTGGTTTTTCAACACTTACACAAGTGCGAAAAGTGGTTTTTCAACACTAATACAAGTGCAAAAGTGGTTTCCTGCACCAACACAAGTGCGAAAAGTGGTGTTTCAACACTAACACAAGTGCGAAAAGTGGTTTTTCAACATTATCACAAGTGCAAAAAGTGTTTTTTTCACACTAATACAAGTGCAAAAGTGGTTTCCTGCACCAACACAAGTGCGAAAAGTGGTTTTTCAACACGAACACAAGTGCGAAAAGTGGTTTTTCAACACTAACACAAGTGTGAAAAGTGGTTTTTCAACACTAACACAAGTGCGAAAAGTGGTTTTTCCACACTAATACAAGTGCAAAAGTGGTTTCCTGCACCAACACAAGTGAAAAAGTGTTTTTTCCACACTAATACAAGTGCAAAAGTGGTTTCCTGCACCAACACAAGTGCGAAAAGTGGTTTTTCAACACTAACACAAGTGCGAAAAGTGGTTTTTCAACACTAACACAAGTGCGAAAAGTGGTTTTTCAACACTAACACAAGTGCAAAAAGTGGTTTTTCCACACTAATACAAGTGCAAAAGTGGTTTCCTGCACCAACACAAGTGCGAAAAGTGGTTTTTCAACACTAACACAAGTGCGAAAAGTGGTTTTTCAACACTATCACAAGTGCAAAAAGTGTTTTTTCCACACTAATACAAGTGCAAAAGTGGTTTCCTGCACCAACACAAGTGCGAAAAGTGGTTTTTCAACACTAACACAAGTGCGAAAAGTGGTTTTTCCACACTAATACAAGTGCAAAAGTGGTTTCCTGCACCAACACAAGTGAAAAAGTGTTTTTTCCACACTAATACAAGTGCAAAAGTGGTTTCCTGCACCAACACAAGTGCGAAAAGTGGTTTTCAACACTAACACAAGAGCGAAAAGTGGTTTTTCCACACTAATACAAGTGCAAAAGTGGTTTCCTGCACCAACACAAGTGCGACAAGTGGTTTTTCAACACTAACACAAGTGCAAAAAGTGTTTTTTCAACACTATCACAAGTGCAAAAAGTGTTTTTTCCACACTAATAGAAGTGCAAAAGTGGTTTCCTGCACCAACACAAGTGCGAAAAGTGGTTTTTCAACACTAACACAAGTGCGAAAAGTGGTTTTTCAACACTAACACAAGTGCGAAAAGTGGTTTTTCCACACTAATACATGTGCAAAAGTGGTTTCCTGCACCAACACAAGTGCAAAAAGTGGTTTTTCAACACCAACACAAGTGCGAAAAGTGGTTTTTCAACACTAATACAAGTGCAAAAGTGGTTTCCTGCACCAACACAAGTGCGAAAAGTGGTTTTTCAACATTAACACAAGTGCGGAAAGTGGTTTTTCAACACTAACACAAGTGCGAAAAGTGTTTTTTCCTCACTAATACAAGTGCAAAAGCGGTTTCCTGCACCAACACAAGTGCGAAAAGTGGTTTTTCAACACTAACACAAGTGCGAAAAGTGGTTTTTCAACACTAACACAAGTGCGAAAAGTGGTTTTTCGACACCATCACAAGTGCAAAAAGTGTTTTTTCCACACTAATACAAGTGCAAAAGTGGTTTCCTGCACCAACACAAGTGCGAAAAGTGGTTTTTCAACACTAATACAAGTGCGAAAAGTGGTTTTTCCACACTAATACAAGTGCAAAAGTGGTTTCCTGCACCAACCAACACAAGTGCGAAAAGTGGTTTTTCAACACTATCACAAGTGCGAAAAGTGGTTTTTCAACACTAACACAAGTGCGAAAAGTGGTTTTTCAACACTAACACAAGTGCGAAAAGTGGTTTTTCCACACTAATACAAGTGCAAAAATGGTTTCCTGCACCAACACAAGTGCGAAAAGTGGTTTTTCAACACTAACACAAGTGCGAAAAGTGGTTTTTCAACACTAACACAAGTGCGAAAAGTAGTTTTTCAACACTAACACAAGTGCGAAAAGTGGTTTTTCCACACTAATACAAGTGCAAAAGTGCTTTCCTGCACCAACACAAGTGCGAGAAGTGGTTTTTCAACACTAACACAAGTGCGAAAAGTGGTTTTTCAACACTAACACAAGTGCGAAAAGTGGTTTTTCCCCACTAATACAAGTGCAAAAGTGGTTTCCTGCACCAACACAAGTGCGAAAAGTGGTTTTTCAACACTAACACAAGTGCGAAAAGTGGCTTTT
This sequence comes from Myxine glutinosa, assembly GCF_964187855.1. NCBI lineage: Eukaryota > Metazoa > Chordata > Myxini > Myxiniformes > Myxinidae > Myxine > Myxine glutinosa. The sequence continues at coordinate 33,088 of NW_027618697.1, forward strand.
CAACACTATCACAAGTGCGAAAAGTGTTTTTTCCACACTAATACAAGTGCAAAAGTGGTTTCTTGCACAAACACAAGTGCGAAAAGTGGTTTTTCAACACTAACACAAGTGCGAAAAGTGGTTTTTCAACACTAACACAAGTGCGAAAAGTGGTTTTTCAGCACTAACACAAGTGCAAAAAGTGGTTTTTCCACACTAATACAAGTGCAAAAGTGGTTTCCTGCACCAACACAAGTGCGAAAAGTGGTTTTTCAACACTAACAGAAGTGCGAAAAGTGGTTTTTCAACACTATCACAAGTGCAAAAAGTGTTTTTTCCACACTAATACAAGTGCAAAAGTGGTTTCCTGCACCAACACAAGTGCGAAAAGTGGTTTTTCAACACTAACACAAGTGCGAAAAGTGGTTTTTCAACACTAACACAAGTGCGAAAAGTGGTTTTTCCACACTAATACAAGTGCAAAAGTGGTTTCCTGCACCAACACAAGTGCGAAAAGTGGTTTTTCAACACTAACACAAGTGCGAAAAGTGGTTTTTCAACACTAACACAAGTGCGAAAAGTGGTTTTTCCACACTAATACAAGTGCAAAAGTGGTTTCCTGCACCAACACAAGTGCGAAAAGTGGTTTTTCAACACTAACACAAGTGCGAAAAGTGGCTTTTCAACACTATCACAAGTGCAAAAAGTGTTTTTTCCACACTAATACAAGTGCAAAAGTGGTTTCCTGCACCAACACAAGTGCGAAAAGTGGTTTTTCAACACTAACACAAGTGCGAAAAGTGGTTTTTCAACACTAACACAAGTGCGAAAAGTGGCTTTTCAACACTATCACAGGTGCGAAAAGTGGTTTTTCAACACTAACACAAGTGCGAAAAGTGGTTTTTCAACACTATCACAAGTGCAAAAAGTGTTTTTCCACACTAATACAAGTGCAAAAGTGGTTTCCTGCACCAACACAAGTGCGAAAAGTGGTTTTTCAACACTAACACAAGTGCGAAAAGTGGTTTTACCACACTAATAAAAGTGCAAAACTGGTTTCCTGCACCAACACAAGTGCGAAAAATGGTTTTTCAACACTATCACAAGTGCAAAAAGTGTTTTTTCAACACTAATACAGGTGCAAAAGTGGTTTTTCCACACTAATACAAGTGCAAAAGTGGTTTCCTGCACCAACACAAGTGCGACAAGTGGTTTTTCAACACTAACACAAGTGCAAAAAGTGTTTTTTCAACACTATCACAAGTGCAAAAAGTGGTTTTTCAACACTAACACAAGTGCGAAAAGTGGTTTTTCCACACTAATACAAGTGCAAAAGTGCTTTCCTGCACCAACACAAGTGCGAAAAGTGGTTTTTCAACACTAACACAAGTGCGAAAAGTGGTTTTTCAACACTAACACAAGTGCGAAAAGTGGTTTTTCCCCACTAATACAAGTGCAAAAGTGGTTTCCTGCACCAACACAAGTGCGAAAAGTGGTTTTTCAACACTAACACAAGTGCGAAAAGTGGCTTTTCAACACTATCACAAGTGCGAAAAGTGTTTTTTCCACACTAATACAAGTGCAAAAGTGGTTTCTTGCACAAACACAAGTGCGAAAAGTGGTTTTTCAACACTAACACAAGTGCGAAAAGTGGTTTTTCAACACTAACACAAGTGCGAAAAGTGGTTTTTCAGCACTAACACAAGTGCAAAAAGTGGTTTTTTCCACACTAATACAAGTGCAAAAGTGGTTTCCTGCACCAACACAAGTGCGAAAAGTGGTTTTTCAACACTAACACAAGTGCGAAAAGTGGTTTTTCAACACTAACACAAGTGCAAAAAGTGGTTTTTCCACACTAATACAAGTGCAAAAGTGGTTTCCTGCACCAACACAAGTGCGAAAAGTGGTTTTTCAACACTAACACAAGTGCGAAAAGTGGTTTTTCAACACTAACACAAGTGCGAAAAGTGGTTTTTCCACACTAATACAAGTGCAAAAGTGGTTTCCTGCACCAACACAAGTGCGAAAAGTGGTTTTTCAACACTAACACAAGTGCGAAAAGTGGTTTTTCCACACTAATACAAGTGCAAAAGTGGTTTCCTGCACCAACACAAGTGAAAAAGTGTTTTTTCCACACTAATACAAGTGCAAAAGTGGTTTCCTGCACCAACACAAGTGCGAAAAGTGGTTTTCAACACTAACACAAGAGCGAAAAGTGGTTTTTCCACACTAATACAAGTGCAAAAGTGGTTTCCTGCACCAACACAAGTGCGACAAGTGGTTTTTCAACACTAACACAAGTGCAAAAAGTGTTTTTTCAACACTATCACAAGTGCAAAAAGTGTTTTTTCCACACTAATAGAAGTGCAAAAGTGGTTTCCTGCACCAACACAAGTGCGAAAAGTGGTTTTTCAACACTAACACAAGTGCGAAAAGTGGTTTTTCAACACTAACACAAGTGCGAAAAGTGGTTTTTCCACACTAATACATGTGCAAAAGTGGTTTCCTGCACCAACACAAGTGCAAAAAGTGGTTTTTCAACACCAACACAAGTGCGAAAAGTGGTTTTTCAACACTAATACAAGTGCAAAAGTGGTTTCCTGCACCAACACAAGTGCGAAAAGTGGTTTTTCAACATTAACACAAGTGCGGAAAGTGGTTTTTCAACACTAACACAAGTGCGAAAAGTGTTTTTTCCTCACTAATACAAGTGCAAAAGCGGTTTCCTGCACCAACACAAGTGCGAAAAGTGGTTTTTCAACACTAACACAAGTGCGAAAAGTGGTTTTTCAACACTAACACAAGTGCGAAAAGTGGTTTTTCGACACCATCACAAGTGCAAAAAGTGTTTTTTCCACACTAATACAAGTGCAAAAGTGGTTTCCTGCACCAACACAAGTGCGAAAAGTGGTTTTTCAACACTAATACAAGTGCGAAAAGTGGTTTTTCCACACTAATACAAGTGCAAAAGTGGTTTCCTGCACCAACACAAGTGCGAAAAGTGGTTTTTCAACACTATCACAAGTGCGAAAAGTGGTTTTTCAACACTAACACAAGTGCGAAAAGTGGTTTTTCAACACTAACACAAGTGCGAAAAGTGGTTTTTCCACACTAATACAAGTGCAAAAATGGTTTCCTGCACCAACACAAGTGCGAAAAGTGGTTTTTCAACACTAACACAAGTGCGAAAAGTGGTTTTTCCACACTAATACAAGTGCAAAAGTGGTTTCCTGCACCAACACAAGTGCGAAAAGTGGTTTTTCAACACTAACACAAGTGCGAAAAGTGGCTTTTCAACACTATCACAAGTGCAAAAAGTGTTTTTTCCACACTAATACAAGTGCAAAAGTGGTTTCCTGCACCAACACAAGTGCGAAAAGTGGTTTTTCAACACTAACACAAGTGCGAAAAGTGGTTTTTCAACACTAACACAAGTGCGAAAAGTGGCTTTTCAACACTATCACAGGTGCGAAAAGTGGTTTTTCAACACTAACACAAGTGCGAAAAGTGGTTTTTCAACACTATCACAAGTGCAAAAAGTGTTTTTCCACACTAATACAAGTGCAAAAGTGGTTTCCTGCACCAACACAAGTGCGAAAAGTGGTTTTTCAACACTAACACAAGTGCGAAAAGTGGTTTTACCACACTAATAAAAGTGCAAAACTGGTTTCCTGCACCAACACAAGTGCGAAAAGTGGTTTTTCAACACTATCACAAGTGCAAAAAGTGTTTTTTCAACACTAATACAGGTGCAAAAGTGGTTTTTCCACACTAATACAAGTGCAAAAGTGGTTTCCTGCACCAACACAAGTGCGACAAGTGGTTTTTCAACACTAACACAAGTGCAAAAAGTGTTTTTTCAACACTATCACAAGTGCAAAAAGTGTTTTTTCAACACTAACACAAGTGCGAAAAGTGGTTTTTCGACACTATCACAAGTGCAAAAAGTGTTTTTTCCACACTAATACAAGTGCAAAAGTGGTTTCCTGCACCAACACAAGTGCGAAAAGTGGTTTTTCAACACTAATACAAGTGCGAAAAGTGGTTTTTCCACACTAATACAAGTGCAAAAGTGGTTTCCTGCACCAATACAAGTGCGAAAAGTGGTTTTTCAACACTAACACAAGTGCGAAAAGTGGTTTTTCAACACTATCACAAGTGCAAATAGTGTTTTTTCCACACTAATACAAGTGCAAAAGTGGTTTCCTGCACCAACACAAGTGCGAAAAGTGGTTTTTCAACACTAACACAAGTGCGAAAAGTGGTTTTTCAACACTAACACAAGTACGAAAAGTGTTTTTTCCACACTAATACAAGTGCAAAAGTGGTTTCCTGCACCAACACAAGTGCAAAAAGTGGTTTTTCAACACTAACACAAGTGCGAAATGTGGTTTTTCAACACTAACACAAGTGCAAAAAGTGTTTTTTCCACACTAATACAAGTGCAAAAGTGGTTTCCTGCACCAACACAAGTGCGAAAAGTGGTTTTTCAACACTAACACAAGTGCGAAAAGTGTTTTTTCCACACTAATACAAGTGCAAAAGTGGTTTCCTGCACCAACACAAGTGCGAAAAGTGGATTTTCAACACTAACACAAGTGCGAAAAGTGGTTTTTCAACACTAACACGAGTGCGAAAAGTGGTTTTTCAACACTAACACAAGTGCGAAAAGTGGTTTTTCAACACTAACACAAGTGCGAAAAGTGGTTTTTCCACACTAATACAAGTGCAAAAGTGGTTTCCTGCACCAACACAAGTGCGAAAAGTGGTTTTTCAACACTAACACAAGTGCGAAAAGTGGCTTTTCAACACTATCACAAGTGCGAAAAGTGTTTTTTCCACATTAATACAAGTGCAAAAGTGGTTTCTTGCACTAACACAAGTGCGAAAAGTGGTTTTTCAACACTAACACAAGTGCGAAAAGTGGTTTTTCAACACTAACACAAGTGCGAAAAGTGGTTTTTCAGCACTAACACAAGTGCGAAAAGTGGTTTTTCCACACTAATACAAGTGCAAAAGTGGTTTCCTGCACCAACACAAGTACGAAAAGTGGTTTTTCAACACTAACACAAGTGCGAAAAGTGGTTTTTCAACACTATCACAAGTGCAAAAAGTGTTTTTTCCACACTAATACAAGTGCAAAAGTGGTTTCCTGCACCAACACAAGTGCGAAAAGTGGTTTTTCAACACTAACACAAGTGCGAAACGTGGTTTTTCAACACTAACACAAGTGCGAAAAGTGGTTTTTCAACACTAACACAAGTGCGAAAAGTGGTTTTTCCAAACTAATACAAGTGCAAAAGTGGTTTCCTGCACCACCACAAGTGCGAAAAGTGGTTTTTCAACACTAACACAAGTGCGAAAAGTGGTTTTTCAACACTAACACAAGTGCAAAAAGTGGTTTTTCCACACTAATACAAGTGCAAAAGTGGTTTCCTGCACCAATACAAGTGCGAAAAGTGGTTTTTCAACACTAACACAAGTGCGAAAAGTGGTTTCCTGCACCAACACAAGTGCGAAAAGTGGTTTCCTGCACCAACACAAGTGTGAAAAGTGGTTTTTCAACACTAACACAAGTGCGAAAAGTGGCTTTTCAACACTATCACAAGTGCAAAAAGTGTTTTTTCCACACTAATACAAGTGCAAAAGTGGTTTCCTGCACCAACACAAGTGCGAAAAGTGGTTTTTCAACACTAATACAAGTGCGAAAAGTGGTTTTTCCACACTAATACAAGTGCAAAAGTGGTTTCCTGCACCAATACAAGTGCGAAAAGTGGTTTTTCAACACTAACACAAGTGCGAAAAGTGGTTTTTCAACACTATCACAAGTGCAAATAGTGTTTTTTCCACACTAATACAAGTGCAAAAGTGGTTTCCTGCACCAACACAAGTGCGAAAAGTGGTTTTTCAACACTAACACAAGTGCGAAAAGTGGTTTTTCAACACTAACACAAGTACGAAAAGTGTTTTTTCCACACTAATACAAGTGCAAAAGTGGTTTCCTGCACCAACACAAGTGCAAAAAGTGGTTTTTCAACACTAACACAAGTGCGAAATGTGGTTTTTCAACACTAACACAAGTGCAAAAAGTGTTTTTTCCACACTAATACAAGTGCAAAAGTGGTTTCCTGCACCAACACAAGTGCGAAAAGTGGTTTTTCAACACTAACACAAGTGCGAAAAGTGTTTTTTCCACACTAATACAAGTGCAAAAGTGGTTTCCTGCACCAACACAAGTGCGAAAAGTGGATTTTCAACACTAACACAAGTGCGAAAAGTGGTTTTTCAACACTAACACAAGTGCTAAAAGTGGTTTTTCAACACTAACACAAGTGCGAAAAGTGGTTTTTCAACACTAACACAAGTGCGAAAAGTGGTTTTTCCACACTAATACAAGTGCAAAAGTGGTTTCCTGCACCAACACAAGTGCGAAAAGTGGTTTTTCAACACTAACACAAGTGCGAAAAGTGGCTTTTCAACACTATCACAAGTGCGAAAAGTGTTTTTTCCACACTAATACAAGTGCAAAAGTGGTTTCTTGCACCAACACAAGTGCGAAAAGTGGTTTTTCAACACTAACACAAGTGCGAAAAGTGGTTTTTCAACACTAACACAAGTGCGAAAAGTGGTTTTTCAGCACTAACACAAGTGCGAAAAGTGGTTTTTCCACACTAATACAAGTGCAAAAGTGGTTTCCTGCACCAACACAAGTGCGAAAAGTGGTTTTTCAACACTAACACAAGTGCGAAAAGTGGTTTTTCAACACTATCACAAGTGCAAAAAGTGTTTTTTCCACACTAATACAAGTGCAAAAGTGGTTTCCTGCACCAACACAAGTGCGAAAAGTGGTTTTTCAACACTAACACAAGTGCGAAAAGTGGTTTTTCAACACTAACACAAGTGCGAAAAGTGGTTTTTCAACACTAACACAAGTGCGAAAAGTGGTTTTTCCAAACTAATACAAGTGCAAAAGTGGTTTCCTGCACCACCACAAGTGCGAAAAGTGGTTTTTCAACACTAACACAAGTGCGAAAAGTGGTTTTTCAACACTAACACAAGTGCAAAAAGTGGTTTTTCCACACTAATACAAGTGCAAAAGTGGTTTCCTGCACCAACACAAGTGCGAAAAGTGGTTTCCTGCACCAACACAAGTGTGAAAAGTGGTTTCAACACTAACACAAGTGCGAAAAGTGGCTTTTCAACACTATCACAAGTGCAAAAAGTGTTTTTTCCACACTAATACAAGTGCAAAAGTGGTTTCCTGCACCAACACAAGTGCGAAAAGTGGTTTTTCAACACTAACACAAGTGCGAAAAGTGGTTTTTCAACACTAACACAAGTGCGAAAAGTGGTTTTTCAACACTAACACAAGTGCGAAAAGTGGTTTTTCCACACTAATACAAGTGCAAAAGTGGTTTCCTGCACCAACACAAGTGCGAAAAGTGGTTTTTTAACACTAACACAAGTGCGAAAAGTGGTTTTTCAACACTAACACAAGTGCGAAAAGTGGTTTTGCCACACTAATACAAGTGCAAAAGTGGTTTCCTGCACCAACACAAGTGCGAAAAGTGGTTTTTCAACACTAACACAAGTGCGAAAAGTGGCTTTTCAACACTATCACAAGTGCAAAAAGTGTTTTTCCACACTAATACAAGTGCAAAAGTGGTTTCCTGCACCAACACAAGTGCGAAAAGTGGTTTTTCAACACTAACACAAGTGCGAAAAGTGGTTTTTCAACACTAACACAAGTGCAAAAAGTGGTTTTTCCACACTAATACAAGTGCAAAAGTGGTTTCCTGCACCAACACAAGTGCGAAAAGTGGTTTCCTGCACCAACACAAGTGTGAAAAGTGGTTTCAACACTAACACAAGTGCGAAAAGTGGCTTTTCAACACTATCACAAGTGCAAAAAGTGTTTTTTCCACACTAATACAAGTGCAAAAGTGGTTTCCTGCACCAACACAAGTGCGAAAAGTGGTTTTTCAACACTAACACAAGTGCGAAAAGTGGTTTTTCAACACTAACACAAGTGCGAAAAGTGGTTTTTCAACACTAACACAAGTGCGAAAAGTGGTTTTTCCACACTAATACAAGTGCAAAAGTGGTTTCCTGCACCAACACAAGTGCGAAAAGTGGTTTTTCAACACTAACACAAGTGCGAAAAGTGGCTTTTCAACACTATCACAAGTGCGAAAAGTGTTTTTTCCACACTAATACAAGTGCAAAAGTGGTTTCTTGCACCAACACAAGTGCGAAAAGTGGTTTTTCAACACTAACACAAGTGCGAAAAGTGGTTTTTCAACACTAACACAAGTGCGAAAAGTGGTTTTTCAGCACTAACACAAGTGCGAAAAGTGGTTTTTCCACACTAATACAAGTGCAAAAGTGGTTTCCTGCACCAACACAAGTGCGAAAAGTGGTTTTTCAACACTAACACAAGTGCGAAAAGTGGTTTTTCAACACTATCACAAGTGCAAAAAGTGTTTTTTCCACACTAATACAAGTGCAAAAGTGGTTTCCTGCACCAACACAAGTGCGAAAAGTGGTTTTTCAACACTAACACAAGTGCGAAAAGTGGTTTTTCAACACTAACACAAGTGCGAAAAGTGGTTTTTCAACACTAACACAAGTGCGAAAAGTGGTTTTTCCAAACTAATACAAGTGCAAAAGTGGTTTCCTGCACCACCACAAGTGCGAAAAGTGGTTTTTCAACACTAACACAAGTGCGAAAAGTGGTTTTTCAACACTAACACAAGTGCAACTAGAATCCGGGCACTCGGTAGAGCGCATACCTTCGCCGCAGCTACTGTTCTGTACTTGGCATGGGAGTGTATGCGATGTGAAACTTTATGTGAAATGCGATCGATTTTTAAAAATCAGAATTTGAGCAAATCTGTTTCATTCGTCTGTTAATATGCCTCCCCGATTGACAAATCTGCAATTTGAATTTCATTTGAGGTTGAAATGATTGCGGGAGATCGCGTTATAGTGATGACGTCTTGGATGGACATCCTCTTCTTCAGTCGCTCATAACTTTGAGTGAAATACGATCGAGTTAAAAATAGTCAGAATTTGAGCAAATCTGTTTCATTCGTTTGTTAATATGCCTCATCTCTTGACAAATCTGCAATTATAATTTTTTTTGAGGTTGAAATGATCGCGGGAGATTGCGTTATAGTGATGACGTCCTGGATGGACATCTTCTTCTTCAGTCGCGCATAACTTTGAGTGAAATACGATCGAGTTAAAAATAGTCAGAATTTGAGCAAATCTGTTTCATTCGTTTGTTAATATGCCTCATCTATTGTCAAATCTGCAATTATAATTTTTTTTGAGGTTGAAATGATCGCGGGAGATCGCGTTATAGTGATGACGTCCTGGATGGACATCTTCTTCTTCAGTCGCTCATAACTTTGAGTGAAATACGATCGAGTTAAAAATAGTCAGAATTTGAGCAAATCTGTTTCCCAAAATCTAATCAAATGTGTCCCGTATAATAACCAATCATCCCACCAAATTTCATGCAATTCGGTTGAATACTTTTTGAGTTATGCGATTAACATACACACACACAGACATACAAATAAATACACAGCGATCAAAACATAACCTTCCGCTTTTGCGAAGGTAAAAAGTGGTTTTTCCACACTAATACAAGTGCAAAAGTGGTTTCCTGCACCAACACAAGTGCGAAAAGTGGTTTCCTGCACCAACACAAGTGTGAAAAGTGGTTTCAACACTAACACAAGTGCGAAAAGTGGCTTTTCAACACTATCACAAGTGCAAAAAGTGTTTTTTCCACACTAATACAAGTGCAAAAGTGGTTTCCTGCACCAACACAAGTGCGAAAAGTGGTTTTTCAACACTAACACAAGTGCGAAAAGTGGTTTTTCAACACTAACACAAGTGCGAAAAGTGGTTTTTCAACACTAACACAAGTGCGAAAAGTGGTTTTTCCACACTAATACAAGTGCAAAAGTGGTTTCCTGCACCAACACAAGTGCGAAAAGTGGTTTTTTAACACTAACACAAGTGCGAAAAGTGGTTTTTCAACACTAACACAAGTGCGAAAAGTGGTTTTGCCACACTAATACAAGTGCAAAAGTGGTTTCCTGCACCAACACAAGTGCGAAAAGTGGTTTTTCAACACTAACACAAGTGCGAAAAGTGGCTTTTCAACACTATCACAAGTGCAAAAAGTGTTTTTCCACACTAATACAAGTGCAAAAGTGGTTTCCTGCACCAACACAAGTGCGAAAAGTGGTTTTTCAACACTAACACAAGTGCGAAAAGTGGTTTTTCAACACTAACACAAGTGCAAAAAGTGGTTTTTCCACACTAATACAAGTGCAAAAGAGGTTTCCTGCACCAACACAAGTGCGAAAAGTGGTTTCCTGCACCAACACAAGTGTGAAAAGTGGTTTCAACACTAACACAAGTGCGAAAAGTGGCTTTTCAACACTATCACAAGTGCAAAAAGTGTTTTTTCCACACTAATACAAGTGCAAAAGTGGTTTCCTGCACCAACACAAGTGCGAAAAGTGGTTTTTCAACACTAACACAAGTGCGAAAAGTGGTTTTTCAACACTAACACAAGTGCGAAAAGTGGTTTTTCAACACTAACACAAGTGCGAAAAGTGGTTTTTCCACACTAATACAAGTGCAAAAGTGGTTTCCTGCACCAACACAAGTGCGAAAAGTGGTTTTTTAACACTAACACAAGTGCGAAAAGTGGTTTTTCAACACTAACACAAGTGCGAAAAGTGGTTTTGCCACACTAATACAAGTGCAAAAGTGGTTTCCTGCACCAATACAAGTGCGAAAAGTGGTTTTTCAACACTAACACAAGTGCGAAAAGTGGTTTTTCAACACTATCACAAGTGCAAATAGTGTTTTTTCCACACTAATACAAGTGCAAAAGTGGTTTCCTGCACCAACACAAGTGCGAAAAGTGGTTTTTCAACACTAACACAAGTGCGAAAAGTGGTTTTTCAACACTAACACAAGTACGAAAAGTGTTTTTTCCACACTAATACAAGTGCAAAAGTGGTTTCCTGCACCAACACAAGTGCAAAAAGTGGTTTTTCAACACTAACACAAGTGCGAAATGTGGTTTTTCAACACTAACACAAGTGCAAAAAGTGTTTTTTCCACACTAATACAAGTGCAAAAGTGGTTTCCTGCACCAACACAAGTGCGAAAAGTGGTTTTTCAACACTAACACAAGTGCAAAAAGTGTTTTTTCCACACTAATACAAGTGCAAAAGTGGTTTCCTGCACCAACACAAGTGCGAAAAGTGGATTTTCAACACTAACACAAGTGCGAAAAGTGGTTTTTAAACACTAACACAAGTGCGAAAAGTGGTTTTTCAACACTAACACAAGTGCGAAAAGTGGTTTTTCAACACTAACACAAGTGCGAAAAGTGGTTTTTCCACACTAATACAAGTGCAAAAGTGGTTTCCTGCACCAACACAAGTGCGAAAAGTGGTTTTTCAACACTAACACAAGTGCGAAAAGTGGCTTTTCAACACTATCACAAGTGCGAAAAGTGTTTTTTCCACACTAATACAAGTGCAAAAGTGGTTTCTTGCACCAACACAAGTGCGAAAAGTGGTTTTTCAACACTAACACAAGTGCGAAAAGTGGTTTTTCAACACTAACACAAGTGCGAAAAGTGGTTTTTCAGCACTAACACAAGTGCGAAAAGTGGTTTTTCCACACTAATACAAGTGCAAAAGTGGTTTCCTGCACCAACACAAGTGTGAAAAGTGGTTTTTCAACACTAACACAAGTGCGAAAAGTGGTTTTTCAACACTATCACAAGTGCAAAAAGTGTTTTTTCCACACTAATACAAGTGCAAAAGTGGTTTCCTGCACCAACACAAGTGCGAAAAGTGGTTTTTCAACACTAACACAAGTGCGAAAAGTGGTTTTTCAACACTAACACAAGTGCGAAAAGTGGTTTTTCAACACTAACACAAGTGCGAAAAGTGGTTTTTCCAAACTAATACAAGTGCAAAAGTGGTTTCCTGCACCACCACAAGTGCGAAAAGTGGTTTTTCAACACTAACACAAGTGCGAAAAGTGGTTTTTCAACACTAACACAAGTGCAAAAAGTGGTTTTTCCACACTAATACAAGTGCAAAAGTGGTTTCCTGCACCAACACAAGTGCGAAAAGTGGTTTCCTGCACCAACACAAGTGTGAAAAGTGGTTTCAACACTAACACAAGTGCGAAAAGTGGCTTTTCAACACTATCACAAGTGCAAAAAGTGTTTTTTCCACACTAATACAAGTGCAAAAGTGGTTTCCTGCACCAACACAAGTGCGAAAAGTGGTTTTTCAACACTAACACAAGTGCGAAAAGTGGTTTTTCAACACTAACACAAGTGCGAAAAGTGGTTTTTCAACACTAACACAAGTGCGAAAAGTGGTTTTTCCACACTAATACAAGTGCAAAAGTGGTTTCCTGCACCAACACAAGTGCGAAAAGTGGTTTTTTAACACTAACACAAGTGCGAAAAGTGGTTTTTCAACACTAACACAAGTGCGAAAAGTGGTTTTGCCACACTAATACAAGTGCAAAAGTGGTTTCCTGCACCAACACAAGTGCGAAAAGTGGTTTTTCAACACTAACACAAGTGCGAAAAGTGGCTTTTCAAAACTATCACAAGTGCAAAAAGTGTTTTTCCACACTAATACAAGTGCAAAAGTGGTTTCCTGCACCAACACAAGTGCGAAAAGTGGTTTTTCAACACTAACACAAGTGCGAAAAGTGGTTTTTCAACACTAACACAAGTGCAAAAAGTGGTTTTTCCACACTAATACAAGTGCAAAAGTGGTTTCCTGCACCAACACAAGTGCGAAAAGTGGTTTCCTGCACCAACACAAGTGTGAAAAGTGGTTTCAACACTAACACAAGTGCGAAAAGTGGCTTTTCAACACTATCACAAGTGCAAAAAGTGTTTTTTCCACACTAATACAAGTGCAAAAGTGGTTTCCTGCACCAACACAAGTGCGAAAAGTGGTTTTTCAACACTAACACAAGTGCGAAAAGTGGTTTTTCAACACTAACACAAGTGCGAAAAGTGGTTTTTCAACACTAACACAAGTGCGAAAAGTGGTTTTTCCACACTAATACAAGTGCAAAAGTGGTTTCCTGCACCAACACAAGTGCGAAAAGTGGTTTTTCAACACTAACACAAGTGCGAAAAGTGGCTTTTCAACACTATCACAAGTGCGAAAAGTGTTTTTTCCACACTAATACAAGTGCAAAAGTGGTTTCTTGCACCAACACAAGTGCGAAAAGTGGTTTTTCAACACTAACACAAGTGCGAAAAGTGGTTTTTCAACACTAACACAAGTGCGAAAAGTGGTTTTTCAGCACTAACACAAGTGCGAAAAGTGGTTTTTCCACACTAATACAAGTGCAAAAGTGGTTTCCTGCACCAACACAAGTGCGAAAAGTGGTTTTTCAACACTAACACAAGTGCGAAAAGTGGTTTTTCAACACTATCACAAGTGCAAAAAGTGTTTTTTCCACACTAATACAAGTGCAAAAGTGGTTTCCTGCACCAACACAAGTGCGAAAAGTGGTTTTTCAACACTAACACAAGTGCGAAAAGTGGTTTTTCAACACTAACACAAGTGCGAAAAGTGGTTTTTCAACACTAACACAAGTGCGAAAAGTGGTTTTTCCAAACTAATACAAGTGCAAAAGTGGTTTCCTGCACCACCACAAGTGCGAAAAGTGGTTTTTCAACACTAACACAAGTGCGAAAAGTGGTTTTTCAACACTAACACAAGTGCAAAAAGTGGTTTTTCCACACTAATACAAGTGCAAAAGTGGTTTCCTGCACCAACACAAGTGCGAAAAGTGGTTTCCTGCACCAACACAAGTGTGAAAAGTGGTTTCAACACTAACACAAGTGCGAAAAGTGGCTTTTCAACACTATCACAAGTGCAAAAAGTGTTTTTTCCACACTAATACAAGTGCAAAAGTGGTTTCCTGCACCAACACAAGTGCGAAAAGTGGTTTTTCAACACTAACACAAGTGCGAAAAGTGGTTTTTCAACACTAACACAAGTGCGAAAAGTGGTTTTTCAACACTAACACAAGTGCGAAAAGTGGTTTTTCCACACTAATACAAGTGCAAAAGTGGTTTCCTGCACCAACACAAGTGCGAAAAGTGGTTTTTTAACACTAACACAAGTGCGAAAAGTGGTTTTTCAACACTAACACAAGTGCGAAAAGTGGTTTTGCCACACTAATACAAGTGCAAAAGTGGTTTCCTGCACCAACACAAGTGCGAAAAGTGGTTTTTCAACACTAACACAAGTGCGAAAAGTGGCTTTTCAAAACTATCACAAGTGCAAAAAGTGTTTTTCCACACTAATACAAGTGCAAAAGTGGTTTCCTGCACCAACACAAGTGCGAAAAGTGGTTTTTCAACACTAACACAAGTGCGAAAAGTGGTTTTTCAACACTAACACAAGTGCAAAAAGTGGTTTTTCCACACTAATACAAGTGCAAAAGTGGTTTCCTGCACCAACACAAGTGCGAAAAGTGGTTTCCTGCACCAACACAAGTGTGAAAAGTGGTTTCAACACTAACACAAGTGCGAAAAGTGGCTTTTCAACACTATCACAAGTGCAAAAAGTGTTTTTTCCACACTAATACAAGTGCAAAAGTGGTTTCCTGCACCAACACAAGTGCGAAAAGTGGTTTTTCAACACTAACACAAGTGCGAAAAGTGGTTTTTCAACACTAACACAAGTGCGAAAAGTGGTTTTTCAACACTAACACAAGTGCGAAAAGTGGTTTTTCCACACTAATACAAGTGCAAAAGTGGTTTCCTGCACCAACACAAGTGCGAAAAGTGGTTTTTCAACACTAACACAAGTGCGAAAAGTGGCTTTTCAACACTATCACAAGTGCGAAAAGTGTTTTTTCCACACTAATACAAGTGCAAAAGTGGTTTCTTGCACCAACACAAGTGCGAAAAGTGGTTTTTCAACACTAACACAAGTGCGAAAAGTGGTTTTTCAACACTAACACAAGTGCGAAAAGTGGTTTTTCAGCACTAACACAAGTGCGAAAAGTGGTTTTTCCACACTAATACAAGTGCAAAAGTGGTTTCCTGCACCAACACAAGTGCGAAAAGTGGTTTTTCAACACTAACACAAGTGCGAAAAGTGGTTTTTCAACACTATAACAAGTGCAAAAAGTGTTTTTTCCACACTAATACAAGTGCAAAAGTGGTTTCCTGCACCAACACAAGTGCGAAAAGTGGTTTTTCAACACTAACACAAGTGCGAAAAGTGGTTTTTCAACACTAACACAAGTGCGAAAAGTGGTTTTTCAACACTAACACAAGTGCGAAAAGTGGTTTTTCCAAACTAATACAAGTGCAAAAGTGGTTTCCTGCACCACCACAAGTGCGAAAAGTGGTTTTTCAACACTAACACAAGTGCGAAAAGTGGTTTTTCAACACTAACACAAGTGCAAAAAGTGGTTTTTCCACACTAATACAAGTGCAAAAGTGGTTTCCTGCACCAACACAAGTGCGAAAAGTGGTTTCCTGCACCAACACAAGTGTGAAAAGTGGTTTCAACACTAACACAAGTGCGAAAAGTGGCTTTTCAACACTATCACAAGTGCAAAAAGTGTTTTTTCCACACTAATACAAGTGCAAAAGTGGTTTCCTGCACCAACACAAGTGCGAAAAGTGGTTTTTCAACACTAACACAAGTGCGAAAAGTGGTTTTTCAACACTAACACAAGTGCGAAAAGTGGTTTTTCAACACTAACACAAGTGCGAAAAGTGGTTTTTCCACACTAATACAAGTGCAAAAGTGGTTTCCTGCACCAACACAAGTGCGAAAAGTGGTTTATTAACACTAACACAAGTGCGAAAAGTGGTTTTTCAACACTAACACAAGTGCGAAAAGTGGTTTTGCCACACTAATACAAGTGCAAAAGTGGTTTCCTGCACCAACACAAGTGCGAAAAGTGGTTTTTCAACACTAACACAAGTGCGAAAAGTGGCTTTTCAACACTATCACAAGTGCAAAAAGTGTTTTTCCACACTAATACAAGTGCAAAAGTGGTTTCCTGCACCAACACAAGTGCGAAAAGTGGTTTTTCAACACTAACACAAGTGCGAAAAGTGGTTTTTCAACACTAACACAAGTGCAAAAAGTGGTTTTTCCACACTAATACAAGTGCAAAAGTGGTTTCCTGCACCAACACAAGTGCGAAAAGTGGTTTCCTGCACCAACACAAGTGTGAAAAGTGGTTTCAACACTAACACAAGTGCGAAAAGTGGCTTTTCAACACTATCACAAGTGCAAAAAGTGTTTTTTCCACACTAATACAAGTGCAAAAGTGGTTTCCTGCACCAACACAAGTGCGAAAAGTGGTTTTTCAACACTAACACAAGTGCGAAAAGTGGTTTTTCAACACTAACACAAGTGCGAAAAGTGGTTTTTCAACACTAACACAAGTGCGAAAAGTGTTTTTTCCACACTAATACAAGTGCAAAAGTGGTTTCTTGCACCAACACAAGTGCGAAAAGTGGTTTTTCAACACTAACACAAGTGCGAAAAGTGGTTTTTCAACACTAACACAAGTGCGAAAAGTGGTTTTTCAACACTATCACAAGTGCAAAAAGTGTTTTTTCCACACTAATACAAGTGCAAAAGTGGTTTCCTGCACCAACACAAGTGCGAAAAGTGGTTTTTCAACACTAACACAAGTGCGAAAAGTGGTTTTTCAACACTAACACAAGTGCGAAAAGTGGTTTTTCAACACTAACACAAGTGCGAAAAGTGGTTTTTCCAAACTAATACAAGTGCAAAAGTGGTTTCCTGCACCACCACAAGTGCGAAAAGTGGTTTTTCAACACTAACACAAGTGCGAAAAGTGGTTTTTCAACACTAACACAAGTGCAAAAAGTGGTTTTTCCACACTAATACAAGTGCAAAAGTGGTTTCCTGCACCAACACAAGTGCGAAAAGTGGTTTCCTGCACCAACACAAGTGTGAAAAGTGGTTTCAACACTAACACAAGTGCGAAAAGTGGCTTTTCAACACTATCACAAGTGCAAAAAGTGTTTTTTCCACACTAATACAAGTGCAAAAGTGGTTTCCTGCACCAACACAAGTGCGAAAAGTGGTTTTTCAACACTAACACAAGTGCGAAAAGTGGTTTTTCAACACTAACACAAGTGCGAAAAGTGGTTTTTCAACACTAACACAAGTGCGAAAAGTGGTTTTTCCACACTAATACAAGTGCAAAAGTGGTTTCCTGCACCAACACAAGTGCGAAAAGTCGTTTTTTAACACTAACACAAGTGCGAAAAGTGGTTTTTCAACACTAACACAAGTGCGAAAAGTGGTTTTGCCACACTAATACAAGTGCAAAAGTGGTTTCCTGCACCAACACAAGTGCGAAAAGTGGTTTTTCAACACTAACACAAGTGCGAAAAGTGGCTTTTCAACACTATCACAAGTGCAAAAAGTGTTTTTCCACACTAATACAAGTGCAAAAGTGGTTTCCTGCACCAACACAAGTGCGAAAAGTGGTTTTTCAACACTAACACAAGTGCGAAAAGTGGTTTTTCAACACTAACACAAGTGCAAAAAGTGGTTTTTCCACACTAATACAAGTGCAAAAGTGGTTTCCTGCACCAACACAAGTGCGAAAAGTGGTTTCCTGCACCAACACAAGTGTGAAAAGTGGTTTCAACACTAACACAAGTGCGAAAAGTGGCTTTTCAACACTATCACAAGTGCAAAAAGTGTTTTTTCCACACTAATACAAGTGCAAAAGTGGTTTCCTGCACCAACACAAGTGCGAAAAGTGGTTTTTCAACACTAACACAAGTGCGAAAAGTGGTTTTTCAACACTAACACAAGTGCGAAAAGTGGTTTTTCAACACTAACACAAGTGCGAAAAGTGGTTTTTCCACACTAATACAAGTGCAAAAGTGGTTTCCTGCACCAACACAAGTGCGAAAAGTGGTTTTTCAACACTAACACAAGTGCGAAAAGTGGCTTTTCAGCACTATCACAAGTGCGAAAAGTGTTTTTTCCACACTAATACAAGTGCAAAAGTGGTTTCTTGCACCAACACAAGTGCGAAAAGTGGTTTTTCAACACTAACACAAGTGCAAAAAGTGGTTTTTCAACACTAACACAAGTGCGAAAAGTGGTTTTTCAGCACTAACACAAGTGCGAAAAGTGGTTTTTCCACACTAATACAAGTGCAAAAGTGGTTTCCTGCACCAACACAAGTGCGAAAAGTGGTTTTTCAACACTAACACAAGTGCGAAAAGTGGTTTTTCAACACTATCACAAGTGCAAAAAGTGTTTTTTCCACACTAATACAAGTGCAAAAGTGGTTTCCTGCACCAACACAAGTGCGAAAAGTGGTTTTTCAACACTAATACAAGTGCAAAAGTGGTTTCCTGCACCAACACAAGTGCGAAAAGTGGTTTCCTGCACCAACACAAGTGTGAAAAGTGGTTTCAACACTAACACAAGTGCGAAAAGTGGCTTTTCAACACTATCACAAGTGCAAAAAGTGTTTTTTCCACACTAATACAAGTGCAAAAGTGGTTTCCTGCACCAACACAAGTGCGAAAAGTGGTTTTTCAACACTAACACAAGTGCGAAAAGTGGTTTTTCAACACTAACACAAGTGCGAAAAGTGGTTTTTCAACACTATCACAAGTGCAAAAAGTGTTTTTTCCACACTAATACAAGTGCAAAAGTGGTTTCCTGCACCAACACAAGTGCGAAAAGTGGTTTTTCCACACTAATACAAGTGCAAAAGTGGTTTCCTGCACCAACACAAGTGCGAAAAGTGGTTTCCTGCACCAACACAAGTGTGAAAAGTGGTTTCAACACTAACACAAGTGCGAAAAGTGGCTTTTCAACACTATCACAAGTGCAAAAAGTGTTTTTTCCACACTAATACAAGTGCAAAAGTGGTTTCCTGCACCAACACAAGTGCGAAAAGTGGTTTTTCAACACTAACACAAGTGCGAAAAGTGGTTTTTCAACACTAACACAAGTGCGAAAAGTGGTTTTTCAACACTAACACAAGTGCGAAAAGTGGTTTTTCCACACTAATACAAGTGCAAAAGTGGTTTCCTGCACCAACACAAGTGCGAAAAGTGGTTTTTTAACACTAACACAAGTGCGAAAAGTGGTTTTTCAACACTAACACAAGTGCGAAAAGTGGTTTTGCCACACTAATACAAGTGCAAAAGTGGTTTCCTGCACCAACACAAGTGCGAAAAGTGGTTTTTCAACACTAACACAAGTGCGAAAAGTGGCTTTTCAACACTATCACAAGTGCAAAAAGTGTTTTTCCACACTAATACAAGTGCAAAAGTGGTTTCCTGCACCAACACAAGTGCGAAAAGTGGTTTTTCAACACTAACACAAGTGCGAAAAGTGGTTTTTCAACACTAACACAAGTGCAAAAAGTGGTTTTTCCACACTAATACAAGTGCAAAAGTGGTTTCCTGCACCAACACAAGTGCGAAAAGTGGTTTCCTGCACCAACACAAGTGTGAAAAGTGGTTTCAACACTAACACAAGTGCGAAAAGTGGCTTTTCAACACTATCACAAGTGCAAAAAGTGTTTTTTCCACACTAATACAAGTGCAAAAGTGGTTTCCTGCACCAACACAAGTGCGAAAAGTGGTTTTTCAACACTAACACAAGTGCGAAAAGTGGTTTTTCAACACTAACACAAGTGCGAAAAGTGGTTTTTCAACACTAACACAAGTGCGAAAAGTGGTTTTTCCACACTAATACAAGTGCAAAAGTGGTTTCCTGCACCAACACAAGTGCGAAAAGTGGTTTTTTAACACTAACACAAGTGCGAAAAGTGGTTTTTCAACACTAACACAAGTGCGAAAAGTGGTTTTGCCACACTAATACAAGTGCAAAAGTGGTTTCCTGCACCAATACAAGTGCGAAAAGTGGTTTTTCAACACTAACACAAGTGCGAAAAGTGGTTTTTCAACACTATCACAAGTGCAAATAGTGTTTTTTCCACACTAATACAAGTGCAAAAGTGGTTTCCTGCACCAACACAAGTGCGAAAAGTGGTTTTTCAACACTAACACAAGTGCGAAAAGTGGTTTTTCAACACTAACACAAGTACGAAAAGTGTTTTTTCCACACTAATACAAGTGCAAAAGTGGTTTCCTGCACCAACACAAGTGCAAAAAGTGGTTTTTCAACACTAACACAAGTGCGAAATGTGGTTTTTCAACACTAACACAAGTGCAAAAAGTGTTTTTTCCACACTAATACAAGTGCAAAAGTGGTTTCCTGCACCAACACAAGTGCGAAAAGTGGTTTTTCAACACTAACACAAGTGCGAAAAGTGTTTTTTCCACACTAATACAAGTGCAAAAGTGGTTTCCTGCACCAACACAAGTGCGAAAAGTGGATTTTCAACACTAACACAAGTGCGAAAAGTGGTTTTTCAACACTAACACAAGTGCGAAAAGTGGTTTTTCAACACTAACACAAGTGCGAAAAGTGGTTTTTCAACACTAACACAAGTGCGAAAAGTGGTTTTTCCACACTAATACAAGTGCAAAAGTGGTTTCATGCACCAACACAAGTGCGAAAAGTGGTTTTTCAACACTAACACAAGTGCGAAAAGTGGCTTTTCAACACTATCACAAGTGCGAAAAGTGTTTTTTCCACACTAATACAAGTGCAAAAGTGGTTTCTTGCACCAACACAAGTGCGAAAAGTGGTTTTTCAACACTAACACAAGTGCGAAAAGTGGTTTTTCAACACTAACACAAGTGCGAAAAGTGGTTTTTCAGCACTAACACAAGTGCGAAAAGTGGTTTTTCCACACTAATACAAGTGCAAAAGTGGTTTCCTGCACCAACACAAGTGCGAAAAGTGGTTTTTCAACACTAACACAAGTGCGAAAAGTGGTTTTTCAACACTATCACAAGTGCAAAAAGTGTTTTTTCCACACTAATACAAGTGCAAAAGTGGTTTCCTGCACCAACACAAGTGCGAAAAGTGGTTTTTCAACACTAACACAAGTGCGAAAAGTGGTTTTTCAACACTAACACAAGTGCGAAAAGTGGTTTTTCAACACTAACACAAGTGCGAAAAGTGGTTTTTCCAAACTAATACAAGTGCAAAAGTGGTTTCCTGCACCACCACAAGTGCGAAAAGTGGTTTTTCAACACTAACACAAGTGCGAAAAGTGGTTTTTCAACACTAACACAAGTGCAAAAAGTGGTTTTTCCACACTAATACAAGTGCAAAAGTGGTTTCCTGCACCAACACAAGTGCGAAAAGTGGTTTCCTGCACCAACACAAGTGTGAAAAGTGGTTTCAACACTAACACAAGTGCGAAAAGTGGCTTTTCAACACTATCACAAGTGCAAAAAGTGTTTTTTCCACACTAATACAAGTGCAAAAGTGGTTTCCTGCACCAACACAAGTGCGAAAAGTGGTTTTTCAACACTAACACAAGTGCGAAAAGTGGTTTTTCAACATTAACACAAGTGCGAAAAGTGGTTTTTCAACACTAACACAAGTGCGAAAAGTGGTTTTTCCACACTAATACAAGTGCAAAAGTGGTTTCCTGCACCAACACAAGTGCGAAAAGTGGTTTTTTAACACTAACACAAGTGCGAAAAGTGGTTTTTCAACACTAACACAAGTGCGAAAAGTGGTTTTGCCACACTAATACAAGTGCAAAAGTGGTTTCCTGCACCAACACAAGTGCGAAAAGTGGTTTTTCAACACTAACACAAGTGCGAAAAGTGGCTTTTCAACACTATCACAAGTGCGAAAAGTGTTTTTTCCACACTAATACAAGTGCAAAAGTGGTTTCTTGCACTAACACAAGTGCGAAAAGTGGTTTTTCAACACTAACACAAGTGCGAAAAGTGGTTTTTCAACACTAACACAAGTGCGAAAAGTGGTTTTTCAGCACTAACACAAGTGCGAAAAGTGGTTTTTCCACACTAATACAAGTGCAAAAGTGGTTTCCTGCACCAACACAAGTACGAAAAGTGGTTTTTCAACACTAACACAAGTGCGAAAAGTGGTTTTTTCAACACTATCACAAGTGCAAAAAGTGTTTTTTCCACACTAATACAAGTGCAAAAGTGGTTTCCTGCACCAACACAAGTGCGAAAAGTGGTTTTTCAACACTAACACAAGTGCGAAACGTGGTTTTTCAACACTAACACAAGTGCGAAAAGTGGTTTTTCAACACTAACACAAGTGCGAAAAGTGGTTTTTCCAAACTAATACAAGTGCAAAAGTGGTTTCCTGCACCACCACAAGTGCGAAAAGTGGTTTTTCAACACTAACACAAGTGCGAAAAGTGGTTTTTCAACACTAACACAAGTGCAAAAAGTGGTTTTTCCACACTAATACAAGTGCAAAAGTGGTTTCCTGCACCAATTACAAGTGCGAAAAGTGGTTTTTCAACACTAACACAAGTGCGAAAAGTGGTTTCCTGCACCAACACAAGTGCGAAAAGTGGTTTCCTGCACCAACACAAGTGTGAAAAGTGGTTTTTCAACACTAACACAAGTGCGAAAAGTGGCTTTTCAACACTATCACAAGTGCAAAAAGTGTTTTTTCCACACTAATACAAGTGCAAAAGTGGTTTCCTGCACCAACACAAGTGCGAAAAGTGGTTTTTCAACACTAATACAAGTGCGAAAAGTGGTTTTTCCACACTAATACAAGTGCAAAAGTGGTTTCCTGCACCAATACAAGTGCGAAAAGTGGTTTTTCAACACTAACACAAGTGCGAAAAGTGGTTTTTCAACACTATCACAAGTGCAAATAGTGTTTTTTCCACACTAATACAAGTGCAAAAGTGGTTTCCTGCACCAACACAAGTGCGAAAAGTGGTTTTTCAACACTAACACAAGTGCGAAAAGTGGTTTTTCAACACTAACACAAGTACGAAAAGTGTTTTTTCCACACTAATACAAGTGCAAAAGTGGTTTCCTGCACCAACACAAGTGCAAAAAGTGGTTTTTCAACACTAACACAAGTGCGAAATGTGGTTTTTCAACACTAACACAAGTGCAAAAAGTGTTTTTTCCACACTAATACAAGTGCAAAAGTGGTTTCCTGCACCAACACAAGTGCGAAAAGTGGTTTTTCAACACTAACACAAGTGCGAAAAGTGGTTTTTCAACACTAACACAAGTGCGAAAAGTGGTTTTTCAACACTAACACAAGTGCAAAAAGTGGTTTTTCCACACTAATACAAGTGCAAAAGTGGTTTCCTGCACCAACACAAGTGCGAAAAGTGGTTTTTCAACACTAACACAAGTGCGAAAAGTGGTTTTTCAACACTATCACAAGTGCAAAAAGTGTTTTTTTCCACACTAATACAAGTGCAAAAGTGGTTTCCTGCACCAACACAAGTGCGAAAAGTGGTTTTTCAACACTAACACAAGTGCGAAAAGTGGTTTTTCCACACTAATACAAGTGCAAAAGTGGTTTCCTGCACCAACACAAGTGAAAAAGTGTTTTTTCCACACTAATACAAGTGCAAAAGTGGTTTCCTGCACCAACACAAGTGCGAAAAGTGGTTTTCAACACTAACACAAGAGCGAAAAGTGGTTTTTTCCACACTAATACAAGTGCAAAAGTGGTTTCCTGCACCAACACAAGTGCGACAAGTGGTTTTTCAACACTAACACAAGTGCAAAAAGTGTTTTTTCAACACTATCACAAGTGCAAAAAGTGTTTTTTCCACACTAATAGAAGTGCAAAAGTGGTTTCCTGCACCAACACAAGTGCGAAAAGTGGTTTTTCAACACTAACACAAGTGCGAAAAGTGGTTTTTCAACACTAACACAAGTGCGAAAAGTGGTTTTTCCACACTAATACATGTGCAAAAGTGGTTTCCTGCACCAACACAAGTGCAAAAAGTGGTTTTTCAACACCAACACAAGTGCGGAAAGTGGTTTTTCAACACTAATACAAGTGCAAAAGCGGTTTCCTGCACCAACACAAGTGCGAAAAGTGGTTTTTCAACACTAACACAAGTGCGAAAAGTGGTTTTTCAACACTAACACAAGTGCGAAAAGTGGTTTTTCGACACCATCACAAGTGCAAAAAGTGTTTTTTCCACACTAATACAAGTGCAAAAGTGGTTTCCTGCACCAACACAAGTGCGAAAAGTGGTTTTTCAACACTAATACAAGTGCGAAAAGTGGTTTTTTCCACACTAATACAAGTGCAAAAGTGGTTTCCTGCACCAACACAAGTGCGAAAAGTGGTTTTTCAACACTATCACAAGTGCGAAAAGTGGTTTTTCAACACTAACACAAGTGCGAAAAGTGGTTTTTCAACACTAACACAAGTGCGAAAAGTGGTTTTTCCACACTAATACAAGTGCAAAAATGGTTTCCTGCACCAACACAAGTGCGAAAAGTGGTTTTTCAACACTAACACAAGTGCGAAAAGTGGTTTTTCAACACTAACACAAGTGCGAAAAGTGGTTTTTCAACACTAACACAAGTGCGAAAAGTGGTTTTTCCACACTAATACAAGTGCAAAAGTGCTTTCCTGCACCAACACAAGTGCGAAAAGTGGTTTTTCAACACTAACACAAGTGCGAAAAGTGGTTTTTCAACACTAACACAAGTGCGAAAAGTGGTTTTTCCCCACTAATACAAGTGCAAAAGTGGTTTCCTGCACCAACACAAGTGCGAAAAGTGGTTTTTCAACACTAACACAAGTGCGAAAAGTGGCTTTTCAACACTATCACAAGTGCGAAAAGTGTTTTTTCCACACTAATACAAGTGCAAAAGTGGTTTCTTGCACAAACACAAGTGCGAAAAGTGGTTTTTCAACACTAACACAAGTGCGAAAAGTGGTTTTTCAACACTAACACAGTGCGAAAAGTGGTTTTTCAGCACTAACACAAGTGCAAAAAGTGGTTTTTCCACACTAATACAAGTGCAAAAGTGGTTTCCTGCACCAACACAAGTGCGAAAAGTGGTTTTTCAACACTAACAGAAGTGCGAAAAGTGGTTTTTCAACACTATCACAAGTGCAAAAAGTGTTTTTTCCACACTAATACAAGTGCAAAAGTGGTTTCCTGCACCAACACAAGTGCGAAAAGTGGTTTTTCAACACTAACACAAGTGCGAAAAGTGGTTTTTCAACACTAACACAAGTGCGAAAAGTGTTTTTTCCACACTAATACAAGTGCAAAAGTGGATTCCTGCACCAACACAAGTGCGAAAAGTGGTTTTTCAACACTAACACAAGTGCGAAAAGTGGTTTTTCAACACTAACACAAGTGCGAAAAGTGGTTTTTCCACACTAATACAAGTGCAAAAGTGGTTTCCTGCACCAACACAAGTGCGAAAAGTGGTTTTTCAACACTAACACAAGTGCGAAAAGTGGCTTTTCAACACTATCACAAGTGCAAAAAGTGTTTTTTCCACACTAATACAAGTGCAAAAGTGGTTTCCTGCACCAACACAAGTGCGAAAAGTGGTTTTTCAACACTAACACAAGTGCGAAAAGTGGTTTTTCAACACTAACACAAGTGCGAAAAGTGGCTTTTCAACACTATCACAGGTGCGAAAAGTGGTTTTTCAACACTAACACAAGTGCGAAAAGTGGTTTTTCAACACTATCACAAGTGCAAAAAGTGTTTTTCCACACTAATACAAGTGCAAAAGTGGTTTCCTGCACCAACACAAGTGCGAAAAGTGGTTTTTCAACACTAACACAAGTGCGAAAAGTGGTTTTTCAACACTAACACAAGTGCGAAAAGTGGTTTTACCACACTAATAAAAGTGCAAAACTGGTTTCCTGCACCAACACAAGTGCGAAAAGTGGTTTTTCAACACTATCACAAGTGCAAAAAGTGTTTTTTCCACACTAATACAAGTGCAAAAGTGGTTTTTCCACACTAATACAAGTGCAAAAGTGGTTTCCTGCACCAACACAAGTGCGACAAGTGGTTTTTCAACACTAACACAAGTGCAAAAAGTGTTTTTTCAACACTATCACAAGTTGCAAAAAGTGTTTTTTCAACACTAACACAAGTGCGAAAAGTGGTTTTTCGACACTATCACAAGTGCAAAAAGTGTTTTTTCCACACTAATACAAGTGCAAAAAGTGGTTTCCTGCACCAACACAAGTGCGAAAAGTGGTTTTTCAACACTAATACAAGTGCGAAAAGTGGTTTTTCCACACTAATACAAGTGCAAAAGTGGTTTCCTGCACCAATACAAGTGCGAAAAGTGGTTTTTCAACACTAACACAAGTGCGAAAAGTGGTTTTTCAACACTATCACAAGTGCAAATAGTGTTTTTTCCACACTAATACAAGTGCAAAAGTGGTTTCCTGCACCAACACAAGTGCGAAAAGTGGTTTTTCAACACTAACACAAGTGCGAAAAGTGGTTTTTCAACACTAACACAAGTACGAAAAGTGTTTTTTCCACACTAATACAAGTGCAAAAGTGGTTTCCTGCACCAACACAAGTGCAAAAAGTGGTTTTTCAACACTAACACAAGTGCGAAATGTGGTTTTTCAACACTAACACAAGTGCAAAAAGTGTTTTTTTCCACACTAATACAAGTGCAAAAGTGGTTTCCTGCACCAACACAAGTGCGAAAAGTGGTTTTTCAACACTAACACAAGTGCGAAAAGTGTTTTTTCCACACTAATACAAGTGCAAAAGTGGTTTCCTGCACCAACACAAGTGCGAAAAGTGGATTTTCAACACTAACACAAGTGCGAAAAGTGGTTTTTCAACACTAACACAAGTGCGAAAAGTGGTTTTTCAACACTAACACAAGTGCGAAAAGTGGTTTTTCAACACTAACACAAGTGCGAAAAGTGTTTTTTCCACACTAATACAAGTGCAAAAGTGGTTTCTTGCACTAACACAAGTGCGAAAAGTGGTTTTTCAACACTAACACAAGTGCGAAAAGTGGTTTTTCAGCACTAACACAAGTGCGAAAAGTGGTTTTTCCACACTAATACAAGTGCAAAAGTGGTTTCCTGCACCAACACAAGTACGAAAAGTGGTTTTTTCAACACTAACACAAGTGCGAAAAGTGGTTTTTCAACACTATCACAAGTGCAAAAAGTGTTTTTTCCACACTAATACAAGTGCAAAAGTGGTTTCCTGCACCAACACAAGTGCGAAAAGTGGTTTTTCAACACTAACACAAGTGCGAAACGTGGTTTTTCAACACTACACAAGTGCGAAAAGTGGTTTTTCAACACTAACACAAGTGCGAAAAGTGGTTTTTCCAAACTAATACAAGTGCAAAAGTGGTTTCCTGCACCACCACAAGTGCGAAAAGTGGTTTTTCAACACTAACACAAGTGCGAAAAGTGGTTTTTCAACACTAACACAAGTGCAAAAGTGGTTTTTCCACACTAATACAAGTGCAAAAGTGGTTTCCTGCACCAATACAAGTGCGAAAAGTGGTTTTTCAACACTAACACAAGTGCGAAAAGTGGTTTCCTGCACCAACACAAGTGCGAAAAGTGGTTTCCTGCACCAACACAAGTGTGAAAAGTGGTTTTTCAACACTAACACAAGTGCGAAAAGTGGCTTTTCAACACTATCACAAGTGCAAAAAGTGTTTTTTCCACACTAATACAAGTGCAAAAGTGGTTTCCTGCACCAACACAAGTGCGAAAAGTGGTTTTTCAACACTAATACAAGTGCGAAAAGTGGTTTTTCCACACTAATACAAGTACAAAAGTGGTTTCCTGCACCAATACAAGTGCGAAAAGTGGTTTTTCAACACTAACACAAGTGCGAAAAGTGGTTTTTCAACACTATCACAAGTGCAAATAGTGTTTTTTCCACACTAATACAAGTGCAAAAGTGGTTTCCTGCACCAACACAAGTGCGAAAAGTGGTTTTTCAACACTAACACAAGTGCGAAAAGTGGTTTTTCAACACTAACACAAGTACGAAAAGTGTTTTTTCCACACTAATACAAGTGCAAAAGTGGTTTCCTGCACCAACACAAGTGCAAAAAGTGGTTTTTCAACACTAACACAAGTGCAAAATGTGGTTTTTCAACACTAACACAAGTGCAAAAAGTGTTTTTTCTACACTAATACAAGTGCAAAAGTGGTTTCCTGCACCAACACAAGTGCGAAAAGTGGTTTTTCAACACTAACACAAGTGCGAAAAGTGTTTTTCCACACTAATACAAGTGCAAAAGTGGTTTCCTGCACCAACACAAGTGCGAAAAGTGGATTTTCAACACTAACACAAGTGCGAAAAGTGGTTTTTCAACACTAACACAAGTGCGAAAAGTGGTTTTTCAACACTAACACAAGTGCGAAAAGTGGTTTTTCAACACTAACACAAGTGCGAAAAGTGGTTTTTCCACACTAATACAAGTGCAAAAGTGGTTTCCTGCACCAACACAAGTGCGAAAAGTGGTTTTTCAACACTAACACAAGTGCGAAAAGTGGCTTTTCAACACTATCACAAGTGCGAAAAGTGTTTTTTCCACACTAATACAAGTGCAAAAGTGGTTTCTTGCACCAACACAAGTGCGAAAAGTGGTTTTTCAACACTAACACAAGTGCGAAAAGTGGTTTTTCAACACTAACACAAGTGCGAAAAGTGGTTTTTCAGCACTAACACAAGTGCGAAAAGTGGTTTTTTCCACACTAATACAAGTGCAAAAGTGGTTTCCTGCACCAACACAAGTGCGAAAAGTGGTTTTTCAACACTAACACAAGTGCGAAAAGTGGTTTTTCAACACTATCACAAGTGCAAAAAGTGTTTTTTCCACACTAATACAAGTGCAAAAGTGGTTTCCTGCACCAACACAAGTGCGAAAAGTGGTTTTTCAACACTAACACAAGTGCGAAAAGTGGTTTTTCAACGACTAACACAAGTGCGAAAAGTGGTTTTTCAACACTAACACAAGTGCGAAAAGTGGTTTTTCCAAACTAATACAAGTGCAAAAGTGGTTTCCTGCACCACCACAAGTGCGAAAAGTGGTTTTTCACACTAACACAAGTGCGAAAAGTGGTTTTTCAACACTAACACAAGTGCAAAAAGTGGTTTTTCCACACTAATACAAGTGCAAAAGTGGTTTCCTGCACCAACACAAGTGCGAAAAGTGGTTTCCTGCACCAACACAAGTGTGAAAAGTGGTTTCAACACTAACACAAGTGCGAAAAGTGGCTTTTCAACACTATCACAAGTGCAAAAAGTGTTTTTTCCACACTAATACAAGTGCAAAAGTGGTTTCCTGCACCAACACAAGTGCGAAAAGTGGTTTTTCAACACTAACACAAGTGCGAAAAGTGGTTTTTCAACACTAACACAAGTGCGAAAAGTGGTTTTTCAACACTAACACAAGTGCGAAAAGTGGTTTTTCCACACTAATACAAGTGCAAAAGTGGTTTCCTGCACCAACACAAGTGCGAAAAGTGGTTTTTTAACACTAACACAAGTGCGAAAAGTGGTTTTTCAACACTAACACAAGTGCGAAAAGTGGTTTTGCCACACTAATACAAGTGCAAAAGTGGTTTCCTGCACCAACACAAGTGCGAAAAGTGGTTTTTCAACACTAACACAAGTGCGAAAAGTGGCTTTTCAACACTATCACAAGTGCAAAAAGTGTTTTTCCACACTAATACAAGTGCAAAAGTGGTTTCCTGCACCAACACAAGTGCGAAAAGTGGTTTTTCAACACTAACACAAGTGCGAAAAGTGGTTTTTCAACACTAACACAAGTGCGAAAAGTGGTTTTTCCACACTAATACATGTGCAAAAGTGGTTTCCTGCACCAACACAAGTGCAAAAAGTGGTTTTTCAACACTTACACAAGTGCGAAAAGTGGTTTTTCAACACTAACAGAAGTGCATAAAGTGGTTTTTCCACACTAATACAAGTGCAAAAGTGGTTTCCTGCACCAACACAAGTGCGAAAAGTGGTGTTTCAACACTAACACAAGTGCGAAAAGTGGTTTTTCAACATTATCACAAGTGCAAAAATTGTTTTTTTCACACTAATACAAGTGCAAAAGTGGTTTCCTGCACCAACACAAGTGCGAAAAGTGGTTTTTCAACACTAACACAAGTGCGAAAAGTGGTTTTTCAACACTAACACAAGTGTGAAAAGTGGTTTTTCAACACTAACACAAGTGCGAAAAGTGGTTTTTCCACACTAATACAAGTGCAAAAGTGGTTTCCTGCACCAACACAAGTGAAAAAGTGTTTTTTCCACACTAATACAAGTGCAAAAGTGGTTTCCTGCACCAACACAAGTGCGAAAAGTGGTTTTTCAACACTAACACAAGTGCGAAAAGTGGTTTTTCAACACTAACACAAGTGCGAAAAGTGGTTTTTCAACACTAACACAAGTGCAAAAAGTGGTTTTTCCACACTAATACAAGTACAAAAGTGGTTTCCTGCACCAACACAAGTGCGAAAAGTGGTTTTTCAACACTAACACAAGTGCGAAAAGTGGTTTTTCAACACTATCACAAGTGCAAAAAGTGTTTTTTCCACACTAATACAAGTGCAAAAGTGGTTTCCTGCACCAACACAAGTGCGAAAAGTGGTTTTTCAACACTAACACAAGTGCGAAAAGTGGTTTTTCCACACTAATACAAGTGCAAAAGTGGTTTCCTGCACCAACACAAGTGAAAAAGTGTTTTTTCCACACTAATACAAGTGCAAAAGTGGTTTCCTGCACCAACACAAGTGCGAAAAGTGGTTTTCAACACTAACACAAGAGCGAAAAGTGGTTTTTTCCACACTAATACAAGTGCAAAAGTGGTTTCCTGCACCAACACAAGTGCGACAAGTGGTTTTTCAACACTAACACAAGTGCAAAAGTGTTTTTTCAACACTATCACAAGTGCAAAAAGTGTTTTTTCCACACTAATAGAAGTGCAAAAGTGGTTTCCTGCACCAACACAAGTGCGAAAAGTGGTTTTTCAACACTAACACAAGTGCGAAAA